>NC_048312.1:15260787-15306314 GCF_013100865.1 Trachemys scripta elegans
AAAGCACGTTGCAGCCACATGTATGCTGGGATAGCTGTCCATAATGCACCGCTCCCAACACAGCTGCAAATATCAGAGGGGTAGCCGTGTTAGTCTGAATCTGTAAAAAGCAACAGAGGGTCCTGTGGCACCTTTAAGACTAACAGAAGTATTGGGAGCATAAGCTTTCGTGAGCTACAGCCCACTTCTTTGGATGCATATAGAATGGAACATATATTGAGGAGATATATACACACACATACAGAGAGCATGAACAGGTGGGAGTTGTCTGTAGCCCACGAAAGCTTATGCTCCCAATACTTCTGTTAGTCTTAAAGGTGCCACAGGACCCTCTGTTGCTTTTTACAGATTCAGACTAACACGGCTACCCCTCTGATATTTGCAGCTGTGTTGGGAGCGGTGCATTATGGACAGCTATCCCAGCATTCATGTGGCTGCAACGTGCTTTTCAAAACGGGCGGGGGGGGAGAAAGAGTGCTTTTTGGAGCATGTCAGCTCTCTATTTTGCAAGTTCCGAACTCCCGGCCCCCTGCTCATTCATTCACTCACTCAAAGCAAGGGTATGTCTACACTACGGGATTAATCCGAATTTAGATAATTCGGATTTGAGATACAGGTTGTATAAAGTCGAAATGAGTGCGGCCACACTAGCACAGTAATTCGGTGGTGTGCGTCCAAGTACCGGGGCTAGCGTCGATTTCTGCACCGTTGCACTGTGGGTAGCAAATCCATAGCTATCCCATAGTTCCCGCAGTCTCCCGCGCCCATTGGGATTGTGGGTTAAGATCCCAGTGCCTGATGGGAAAAAAAACATCGTCGCAGGTGGTTCTGGGTACAGTCTCACTTCCTCCCTCCCTCCCTCCCTGCATGAAAGCAACGGACGGCAGACAACCATTTTCGCGCCTTTTTTCCTGGGTGGGTGAACACTGCAGACTCCATACCACGGCAAGCATGGAGCCCGCTGAGGTCAAGACAGCACTCATGAATATTGCAAACACCTTGCGCGTTCTCGTGGAGTTTATGCTCAGCCAGGACCAGAAAAACGAGGAGAGGAGGCAGCGGCGGCGGCAGCATGATGAGGACATGGACACAGACACGGATACAGAATTCAGTGAAACCACAGGCCCCGGTGCTTTGGAGATCATGTTGTTAATGGGGCAGATTCTATCCATGGAACGCCGATTCTGGGCCCGGGAAACAAGCACAGACTGGTGGGACCGCATAGTGTTGCAGGTATGGGACGATTCCCAGTGGCTGCGGAACTTTCGCATGCGTAAGGGCACTTTCATGGAACTTTGTGACTTGCTGTCCCCTGCCCTGAAACGCCAGAATACCAAGATGAGAGCAGCCCTCACAGTTGAGAAGCGCGTGGCGATAGCCCTGTGGAAGCTTGCAACGCCAGACAGCTACCGGTCAGTTGGGAATCAATTTGGAGTGGGCAAATCTACTGTGGGGGCTGCTGTGATGCAAGTAGCCAAAGCAATCACTCAGGTGCTGCTACGAAAGTTAGTGACTCTGGGAAATGTGCAGGCTATAGTGGATGGTTTTGCTGCAATGGGATTCCCTAACTGTGGTGGGGCAATAGACGGAACCCATATCCCTATCTTGGCACCGGAGCACCAAGCCACCGAGTACATAAACCGCAAGGGGTACTTTTCAATGGTGCTGCAAGCACTTGTGGATCACAAGGGACGTTTCACCAACATCAACGCGGGCTGGGCGGGAAGGGTTCATGACGCTCGCGTCTTCAGGAACACTACTCTGTTTAAAGGGCTGCAGCAAGGGACTTACTTTCCGGACCAGAAAATAACCGTTGGGGATGTTGAAATGCCTATAGTTATTCTTGGGGACCCAGCCTACCCCTTAATGCCATGGCTTATGAAGCCATACACAGGCAGCCTGGACAGGAGTCAGGAGCTGTTTAACTACAGGCTAAGCAAGTGCAGAATGGTGGTAGAATGTGCATTTGGCCGTTTAAAAGGCCGCTGGCGTTCATTATTGACTCGCTCTGACCTCAGCCAAAGAAATCTCCCCATTGTTATTTCTGCTTGCTGTGTGCTCCACAATCTCTGTGAAAGTAAGGGGGAGACCTTTATGGCGGGGTGGGAGGCTGAGGCAAATCGCCTGGCTGCTGATTACGCGCAGCCAGACACCAGGGCGATTAGAAGATCACACCATGAAGCGCTGTGCATCAGAGAAGCTTTGAAAACCAGTTTCATGGCTGGCCAGGCTACCGTGTGAAATATCTGTTTGTTTCTCCTTCCCTCCCCCTTTACTGACTGATTTTCTGTAAGGAACCCACCCTGCCCCTTCCCCCAGCTTTCTTTCAAACCAAATAAAGTCACTATCATTTAAAAATCATTTATTCTTTATTAATAGATTAGAAAAAGAGGGAGGGAACCCGGGTGGTATTTGGGAGGAGGATTGCTGGGAAGGAAAAAGCCACAAAGAAAAGGTTAAAAAAATGACAGCCTTTTGCTTGGGCTGTCTACTGGGGTGGAATGGGAAGGTGTACGGAGCCTCCCCCCCCGCGTTCTTACACGTCTGGGTGAGGAGGATACGGAACATGGGGAGGGGGGAGGGTGGAACAGGGGCTGAAGCGGCAGTCTGTTTTCCAGCAGCCGTTCCTGAACCTCCACCAGACGCCGGAGCAGCCCCAGCGTTGCATCCTTCATCCTCTGGTCTTCCTGCCGCCATCTCTCATCTCGATCGTCTCTCCTCTCCTCACGTTGGTCCCTCCTCTCCTCACGTTGGTCCCTCCTGTCCTCACGTTCACTGACTTCTTTCCTATACTTTGAAACTGTTTCCTTCCACTCATTCAGATGAGCTCTGTCACTCCTGCTGGATTGCATAATTTCAGAAAACATGTCCTCCCGCGTCGTCTTCTTACGACGCCTTATCTGTGATAACCTTCGGGATGGAGGAGGGAGGCTTGAGGAATTTGCAGCTGCTGTAGGGAGGGGAAAAAAGAGAGAATTGTTTTAAAAGCTACATTTTGCAGAACAATGCTTATACTCTTTCACGGTGACCAACACTGTTCACATTACATAGCACATGTGATTTCTGTGCAAGGTCGCATTTTGCCTCTTAATGCTGAGTGCCTGTGGCTTTGCTGCTAGAGATCAATCACAGGTCTGGGCAACAGAATTCGGCTTGCATGCGGCCATGGTAAGCTTCAGCGCCGTCCGTGCTTTCCAACATACCAAGCATAGCTTGTAGAGTGCTGCAGAAGCCTGCCCAATCTCAGCCAGTTGGGGGGGGGGCAGTGTGGTGGGGCTTGTCTGGGCCCCTTCAGGCAAGTAGAGTGCTGCGGTTTTTATGTTAACATTCAGCAGCACCAGAAAACAAACTAACCCTGCAGGAAGATCCCTGCAAGCCAAACGCGAAAAACTCAGGGCCAATTTCCCATCTGCGCTTGGCTAACTGCAGGGAAGGATTTATTTTCCGCCACAGGCAAACAGCCCAGTAGGAACGGCCACCTCTGTCCCCTTAATTAAGTTCCCGTATTTCAACCAGGTTACCAGGAGTGATATCACTCTCCTGAGGATTACACAACAAGATAAAGAACGGATGTTGCTTGAATGCCAGCAAACACCGGGACCATACGCTGCCAGGCTCTGTCAGGCAATGATACCAGATTACTTGCTGCAAGCATGGCGTGGTCAAGTGTCCTACCATGGAGGAGGGAATAAGGATGCACTGCCCAGAAACCTTCTGGCAAGGCTTTCGGAGTACCTCCAGGAGAGCTTCATGGAGATGTCCCTGGAGGATTTCCGCTCCATCCCCATACACGTTAACAGACTTTTCCAGTAGCTACAGACTTTTCCAGTAGCTGAACTGACCGCGAATGCAAAGTCAGGCAAAGTAATCATTAAAAACTGTTTGCTTTTAAAACAAGTTTTATATTTTAAAAGGTAAACTCACCTGAGGTCCCTTCCATGGGGTCAGAGTCTTGGGTACTGGCTTGGGAGGCTTGGGAGGGTACTTCAGTCAGGGTGATAAAAAGATCCTGGCTGTTGGGGAGAATGGAGTGCTGTGTGCTCTCTGCAAGCTCATCCTCCTCCTCCTCCTCCTCCTCCTCTACCCCATCGGCAGAATCCTCAGGCGTCGAGACTATCCCCGACCCAGAATCCAGGAACAAAGGTGGGGTAGTGGTGGCAGCCCCCCCTAGAATTGCATGCAGCTCGGCGTAGTAGCGGCATGTCCGTGGCTCTGACCCGGAGCGACCGTTTGCCTCCTTTGTTTTTTGATAGGCTTGTCTGAGCTCCTTGACCTTCACGCGGCACTGCTCAGAGTCCCTATTGTGGCCTCTCTCCATCATGCCCTTGGAAATTTTTTCAAAAGTTTTTGCATTTCGTCTTTTAGAACGAAGTTCTGCAAGCACTGAATCCTCTCCCCATACAGCGATCAGATCCAGTACCTCCCTCACGGTCCATGCTGGTGCTCTTTTTCGATTATCAGCCTGCATGGTTACCTGTGCTGATGAGGTATCTGTGGTCACCTGTGCTCTCCACGCTGGGCAAACAGGAAATGAAGTTCAAATGTTCGCGGGGCTTTTCCTGTCTACCTGGCCAGTGCATCCGAGTTCGGATTGCTGTCCAGAGCGGTCACAATGATGCACTGTGGGATAGCTCCCGGAGGCCAATACCATCGAATTGCGACCACACTAACCCTAATTCGAATTGCTAAAATCGATTTTGGCGCTACTCCGCTCGTTGGGGTGGAGTACAGAAATCGATTTAAAGGGCCCTTTACATCGAATTAAATGGCGTCGTTGTGTGGACGGTTACAGGGTTAATTCGAATTAAAGCTGATAAATCCGAATTAAAGTCGTAGTGTAGACCAGGCCCAAGCTGCAATCTGTTTGCTTTTCTCTGTGGTCCGAGCTTTGAAACCGGCACTTCCGCATTCCTGCAGCCGGTCACAACAATGGAGAGGATTGGCCACTTGACAAGGTGATTAGTACAGCGCTGCAAGCGTTTACACTCACACCCACTCCGCTGCAGCTGTTATTCCTCTCGGAGATGTGGAGTACCTGCAGCGGTGTACCCAAGGAGATACAGCGCTGTAAGTGCCCTGCCAGTGTGGACGGGGAGTGAGTTACAGCGCTGGGGGAGGCTTTACAACACTGTAACTTGCAAGTGTAGCCAAGGCCTTAGTTTAATGGAGTTATTGGGTGGGGTTGTGAGCCCATCTTCTTTTTCTTGAATACTCTTTCTCCTTCTATTTATTTCCCTTGTTCCGCACTGTATATATACTGCTGTCACTGTGTGGGTAAAATAGCCAGATTCTTACAAAACAGCAATCCCTGTTCCCTGAGTTGAATTCTGGAAAGTGTAGGTAGCATAACAGTGTGGACACTTTCTTATCCTCCCCAACCTGAGCAGAACCTGACAGTTCCATAGGTGGAGGTGAATGGAAATCTCAAATTCACACATACCGGGATCTCCAAGCTGGTAAATTTCCATGGTGTCAGCCAAGCTCAGGGGGGTCAGTCTCATATTCAATTTCCCAGGCTGGAAAATGTTGTAAGAAAGGAAAAGAGTTAAAACAGAAATTGTGAAAACATGCCAAATGGCAGCCAGGAAGCAAGTGCAGAGTCTAGGCCACAGGCCAGCAAAGTCTTAGCACAGCAGAGCCCGACATGCAGTAATTAGTCATTAAGGGGAAGGAGTCCACTACCTTGCAAAGGACACTGTTAAACATTGTTAACCAGGCATCTGCCAGCATCAGTGCCAGTGGTGGTTTCAGGAGGCAACAGCCCTCCAGTCTTGTATGCCAGGAATATTGTCTATGTGGCTGCCTCTAGCTAAAGGCAAGATGAAGGGTGTTTAAAAAAACAACATGAGCAGAGTTTGACAAGTGCAAGAATCCAAACCTCACACTTTCATGTCCTTTTTAGTGGCTTGTTTCCACCCTCCTTTAACTTCACAGATATTTAACCTTTTAAACAAAAACAAAGCAACAATTTCAGTTGCATGATACAAATGCATGGTGTGTAATTACAGGATGCAGTTACCTGGGGTTAAAATCTCTAAGCTTTTTGAGCCACAGAGTCAGTGAGCCATATTCTGGAAGGAGCCATGTTTTCGCAGAATAAAAAGTTAGCAGAGAAACTTTGGGTGATCAAAACCTGATTCATCTGGCTAAAAGCTTTAGTATATTTTAAGACAACGCAGCTACGTCCAGAATATTCTTTGAAGATTCATAAATGTTTAAGGTGAGAATGGATCATTAGATCATCTCGTCCTGACCTCCTGTAGAACATAGGCCGCAGAGTTGTTCCTGTATTGAGGCCAGTAATGTGTGTTTGACTAAAACTTACCTTCCAGAAAGGAATCCAATCTTGATTTGAAGACATCAAGTGACGGAGACTCAATCACTTTTCTTGGTTCATTGCACTCATTATTAAAAATGTGTGCTTTATTTCTAATTTGAACTTGTCTGGCTTTAATTTCTAGCCAAAGGTTCTTGTTAAGTGCACCCCTTGGCGAGAGGGAGTAAAGTCCCATTGTCAGTAAATTGCTTCTTACCCAGCAGTGGTAGAATCTACTGTGACTGGCTAGTAATTGCTTTGCCAATGTCTGTGGTTTAACAACACCACTGGACCCACCAGCAAGAAGATTGGTATTTCCAAGTTTTAGTTTTTATAGGCTCCTATTTGAATGACTGGTAGTGTCTTCCTCAGAGCTTGCAGTGGTCAAAGTGAGCAGGAACTCAAAGGAGAAGAGCTCTGGGATTAAAAAAAAAAGAGAGAGAGAATATAGAGTTTTAGCATTTTTTTTTTCCTACTTCACTAGAGGAAAAAAAATTGGAGAAAATACAAACATAAAGGAAACAGATTTTAAAATTGAGGCACTTGAGGAGGGGGACCCTTGTATACATGATGCATCTTCTGAGGAGTTCTGGCCTAGTAAAACACGGGGAAGAGAAAGGGAATAGTTTCACATATGAGGGTTTTCTTAGATCTTTTCTTCAGTGCTAACTCCTACCCCTCTTATGCCCTTCAACATTAGGGATATATCTACACTGCAAAGTGAAGGTGTGATTGTAGCATAGGTAGACATACCCGCGCTAGCTTTAATCTAACTGCTATTGTTACCTGTGCTAATCTAGACGTGGCACGAGGTTCAGCACGGGCTAGTAATCAGAGTACAAGCCCTCTAAGGACCCTGGATATGAACTCTGGTTGCTAGCCCATGCTGAGCCTGTTTTACCATGTCTACACTGGTATTGTTGCTACTATCACACCTTCATTTTGCAATGTAGACATACCCTAGACATTAGCATCCTGCTTTGAAACCCTACTTGGATTGCATTGTCATTCAGGCTTCTGTGGACTAGTTACGCAACCTTGTTTCTCATGAAGCTGTAGTTATGCAAAAGCCAGTTCTTTTCAGTGGGGCTTTGCAACTTTTGTTCCTCTGCTTCTTAGAAGGATAAAAAGAAGAAGCAGGGGTTTGGCTTGAAGGAGGAACTGAGAAACTTGATCATTGCCTTAAATATGACTTAGTGCAAAGAAAGGCGGTAAAGATATAGTATCTTTTTTTAAATTATGCTCAACACAAAAAGCTATTGACTCATTGGCAAAAAATGTGTTCACGTTTATTTGCTGACACTAACAACTTTTAAATTTGCAGTTTTCATCAAACTGAAACTGACACTTGTCAGAGATTTTGTTCCCTTCCAAGTAAAGAAAGGGGTTAAAAAATGCCTTAATTTTATCTGATGAAAAATATTTGCCACACTTTTTTTTGTTGCCACCGTTGAGTGTAATTTTGTGTATAAGCCCTTCCCAGCCCTGCAGATAAGGAAAAATATATTTAAAGCTCTTTTGTATGACTCTGTAGCATAATACAAAGAACTTACTTTTGTTCTTTTTATATGAAAAAGAAATACTTTGAATAAGCAAGGGTTAGAGGAGTATCCCTTGCTTCTTATTTTCAAGAGAGAGAGATACAGAGCAGAAATTCTGTTCTGTAGCCTCTGCTGATATCAGTGGCCGTGCATTCATGTAATTGAGAGCAAATTTTGGCCCTTGGATGTGAAAACCAATTAAAAGGATATAGAATTCAACAAGAGATTTATTTCCTAAGGTTCTTGTTTGAGATTGTAGTTTATAGCCCAGAAGAAAGGGTTTGATACAAATCTGAGAATGAAAGTACAGATGTTAAAACTAAAATACTCACTGTTTGAATAATAATCGAAATCCAGACCTATGTGTGCCAAAGAGCTTTGGAAGAAAGGTGAATGATTGGTAATTACTGGTGATTCCTGTGACGTACATACCTGGGGAATTAAAGTTGCCAGATTACCATAAAATGAGCTGAAAGGCTCATTTAAAAGTAGGATGTTGAGTGTTTGCATTAAAGCCTTAGTCCCACTACTTTCTCAAGCTCTGTCTCTGTATTTAAAATATTGTTACATTGATGTCCTGCATTTGGAATGTTATTTGACACCTGAACGATACGAATTGTAGGGGTTAGTGCTGTGTTTACTTAAACAGAACTTAAAGTGTCCAGGAGAGAGAGAGAGAGAGAGTAAACAGTTAACGCATTCAGGAAATAGACTTCAAAGTTTGTCATGAGAGTAACATTCTTCCTTCTTAGAAGTTCAGAATGCCAAATTCTAAAAGCCACTCAGTGCTTCAAAACCAAATGTATCACAGTAATGCATAACCTCATAGCTAATGTGCTTCCTATATTAAAAAAAAAAAAAATTGTGGGGTAGAGGGGGGTGGAATCTCTGTTACCAAATGAGAGAGAGTTTTGCTCTAGCCCAGTGATTTTCAACCTTTTTTCATTTGCTGACTCCTAAAAAATAATTTCAAATGGAGGTGCCAGACCCCTCCACAGTTTGAAAACCACTGTTCTATGGTAACAACAACCTTTCGCGGACCCCTTAGACATAGTCTGCAGACTGCACGTTGAAAATCACTGCTTTAGCCCATTAAATGTATGCAGCTGAAATAGACAAAGGTCCAGAATTTGTCCTGGAAGATCACTATGGGATTTTCTCAGGTCCTGTCTACACTAAAGATTCTTTGCTGGTATAGGTATTCTGGCAGTGCCCCCGGTGTTTATGCTAACAGGAACAGTTTTTCTACCAACAAAGTAACACCACCTCCCCAAATGACGTTAGCTGTGTCAACAGAAGCACTTTTCTGTCAGTATTGCTGCATCTACACTGAGGGGTTGCTGGCCTAGCTGTGCCGACTAGGGGATGTGGGTTTTTTTCACACCCTGACCTTCACAGCTATATTGACAAAACTTTGTAGTGTGGAGCTGGCCTTAGATATAATGAGTCCTCATTGTAGAGACTGCTTATTAGGATATTTGTATGTAATATCAGCTAAAATGGAGGGAGCATATTCTAGTCATTAGAGCAGGGAACTGATGGTACATCTACACTGCAGCTGGAGGGTGTGGTTGCCAACTCTGGTAGGCATACATGTGCTAGCTTTGCTCAAGCTAGTACGCTAAAATTAGCAGCGTAGCTGCTGCAGCACTAGTGGTGGCTCAGGCTACCTGCCAAAATACAAGCCCATCCAAGGGCCCAGGTCTGTACTTGCTCAGCTTGCCTGAGCTGCTGCCCTACCATTGTAGCCACGCTACTATTTTTAGTGTGCTGGCTCGAGCAGAGCTAGTGCATGTACATCGACCCACACTCGGAGCGCACCTTCCAGCTGCACAGTAGGCACCCCTTGGGCGTCAGGAGGTGTGGGCCCTATTGTGGGTTCTACCACTCACTGCGACAGCTTGGACAAGCTACTTCTCTCTCATTCTCTCACATTCTGAGTTTTTTTTTTTTCATCTGTAAAATGGAGATAATCGTGCCTCGCTCAAAGGGGTATTTGGGGATTAGGCACTTTTTAAAGCTTTTTGAGATCTTCAGAAGGCAGTTCAGAAGTTTCATTATTACTGGTATTTGGAATGATGTGATGGAAGAGCTGCAATACCTGAAATTATGCCAGCACACATTCCTCCAGCTTCTACACAAACACAGGGTGCCAGATGCAAGCCCCTGCTATGGTCTTTTTGCTACAACCCCTATCTATACACCTAAGAGGGAAGCTGAGGAAGCTCATGGGATAGCTGGCTCTCTACAGCAGCCACTCAGAGCCCTTGGGGTAGGAGCAGGTGTGGCCAGGAAAGAGAGTGGGAGTCTGATACACTCCAGCTTGTAGTTATTACCAATCGGTATACCTTAGAGCGGCCCTGCGTCCAGCCAGGCCCAAGATCCTGCACTGCAACGAGTATGCCTGGGCCTGAGGATTGGGTTCGGTATGTGCATGTCTTGTGTCTATGCTTGATTAACTCCTATCACTTACACAAGGAATGGAAGTATTGTCAATGCTGTTCTTCCAAGCTTCTCCCTTTAATATATGTGACACCTCTCCAAGTTTGCCAGCTCCGTTTCACAGACCAAATTCTGGTATTCTGCAGCAGCGATGAGAGGCAGGTTACCGCTTACCTCAGTGAGTGGCCCTCCCCAGAAGGTTCGGAAACACATTTGACAGGTACATCACTGCACACTGATTTTTTTTTTAAAGACATGTCAAAGTTGGAGTAATCACTTTCATGAATCATTGTGGTAATAGAGAAATTCTCCTCTTTATTGACCTGGATAGCATGGATCTGAAATCAATCAGGACTCGGCACAGTGAAGGGAAGCTTTCTGAACATTAGTCATTCAAGCAGTAAACACCAAAAAGCAGCTAGGCTGCATTATGTTCTAGTTGCAGCATGCTCGGGGAAAGGGCTGTCCTTTATTCATGGTAGCTTTTTAATGTTTCATGGATTCATTCCCTATTATTATTATTCCCCTAATTGCAGCAAAGAAGTTTTAACCATTATTTTCCATATTCAATGTGCCAGTCCCACCTCATAAATAGGGCAAAACGTGTCTTTAGCGATTAGATGATGGTTTGGAGGTTAATTTTAAAGTTACACCTCTACTGTTAGGAAGAACATAGCTTTGCACTTCTACTTGCAGCCAAAGGCCTTACACGCACGTTAATTTAGCCTTCCTACACCCCCACAAAGTTGATGGTATTATCCCCATTTTATAAATGGGTAAAACGAGGTACAAAGCAACTTGTCCAAGGCTACAGAGCATGAGCCTTGACCACAGAGTGGCAGTGCTGAATATGGACTATATACACTAATCTGTGAGAATAATAGAAAATACGAGTGGTATCATGGTCCAGTTGAAAGGCCATTGAAGTGTGAGTGAGGAGACCATGGTTCTGTTCCTAGCTCTTCCACTGAAACTACTGGATACCCTGTGGCAAACAACTTCTCTATGCTTCTCCTTGTCTCTATTTCTTCTCCCACCCATCATCTGGCTTTGGGCTGTAAACTCTTTGGACGCACAGTAAAGCAAACTCAAGCATTTGCAGGTAACCATCCCAGCTTCTCTTTTTCCAAGGGTTCGTGTACACTACAATGTTTTGTGCCCAGTTTTAGGTGCATTAGTTCTAACAAAAGTTGAAGTGCTAATGGTAGACAGGGCTTATTTTATCACTGTGTTAGAGCATGGGGATTTTGTGTGTTAGATGTGGTAAGAACACCTGAGCCCGGTCTACTCCGGCTACATGGTTACTGAAAAATTGGTAAATTTTCTAGTTATACAAAAGACCATGGAGATTGAGCATCATTGTTCTATGAAAACACTGCTACAGACTAGAAAACAACAATTCTTAGTATTGTTTCAGCAGGAAATAGGGCACCTTAGAAGGGTGAGAACATGTCGGTTTAAATTCTGATGAGGAACAGATTTACTAAAGATAATCAGGGTTCCTGGAACCACCCTGGATTCCTCATATATAAGTAGTCCAGTGTTTTCAGTCTGAGTTTATGGAAAAGAATGTTTTTCAATCAGTTCCACAAAGTTTCTGCTACAGAAATAGGTGAATTAGCAACAAACCACTTTGAAGATACAGGAAGGGTATGACTGGCTACTGAGCATTTCCCTGTATTCGCTCAGGTCTGATCAATGCCTCAAAAGTTAGCTCATCAAACGTGCTGACCTGCCTTTAGGAAAGAGTCCTTTGTTTAAAGTTTGTGGGAAATGGAGTGTTAGATGAGCCACATGAATTAATGGTATGGCAGGCTGGGAAGCCATGAGACTTGCCTGTTTCAATAAGACATTATGTATGTTTGTTGTAAAATAGTTATCGGTACTGAGCCTGCCACTGTGGTTGGGGCCTCTAGCAACCATAACATAATGCTGTACTGATCCCTTGTTTTGAAGGTCACTGCTCTTATATTTCAGCCCAGACTTCACAGTGGATCTGTGCTTTAGCAGTGTCACTGGTCAGCTAGATTGTTACCAGGTCACCTGACATGATACCATTTGCAGCTCCATCGGCAAGCTCAGGTGTCTTTATTCAGCTTCTTGTCTCTGTTTGGAGCTATTACTAACATTTACTTTCCCCCTGTTCTTTCTCAGACACATGGGCTGTCCTTTGGACTGTTCTGCACTTTTTGTTTGTGTAAAGTACAGTAAAAACTGCAAACAGGAAGGATGTGTTTGATTGCCTTGCCTACTGGTTATGAAAGCTGCTATAAGTGATGGCTTGGAACAAAAAGAAGCACTCCAAAAGGCGACCTAAAAGAATCAAAGGATTAATTTTAATGCAGTTTAGAAATTCCAGTAACTTTCTTTAAAGTGTAGAATAAACTTTAGTGAATGGATTGAAACAGTCTGGAGGAAAAGAGATTTGTGTTCATCCCAGTGAATAAGGTCTGTGTGTCTGTAAATTGTCCTCTAAAGCATTACTGAAGCCCCAATTTTTGGGGGGGGGGGGGGCGGGAAGAGAGAGAGAGACACGCTTATATACCTCCATAATACACCAAGATGGTTAACTACGATTATTATTTATATTACAGTATCACCTACTTGCCTCAATTGAGATAAATGTCCTGTTGTGTGATGCACTGAACGCATAGGAAAAGATTAGTCCCTGCATTAGACCTTACATCCTTAATGGACAAGGTGGACAAAGGGCAGGGAACAAGCAGTATCAAGATTCCCATTTTGCAGATGGGGAACTGTTGGATTAAGTTGCCTCAGGTCACACAGGATGTTTTCGGCAGAGCCAGGAATCTAACCCACATCTCCTGAGTCCTAGTCTAGTGCTACTAGCTACCTTTCCTCAGCAATAGTCAATAATAAATGGGCTTTAAAGACATCCCATTGTTCCAACTCTTTCTTCTGAGCATCTGAGGACACTTAGCCTCAGAGTGTTGTTTATTAAGGTCCAATGTGAAGGGTCAAAATTGTGACATCACTTTTGATCTAGGGTGTACTTCTCAAGTACTGTCCAGAGTGCTGACACAAGCAAGGTCATAGCACATTCAGGAGAGCACTATCTTCCCCAAGTCAGTGTTCTGGGTGAACGCTGCACTTACGTTATTTTTAGACTTAGCATCATGGTAGAGAGGAGAAATAATAAAAACATTATGAGGGCGCAGGAAACACAACACCCAAGATCTCTCATCCTAGTTTGATTCAGTGTCAAATAAAGCCTATCATTTTATCTAGGTCTCCTCCAGGATTAAAATGAAACACAGATTTCCTCACCTGGTGCTCATTACTATAGTTATCTGATGTAATTGAATCAAAAGTTGATGAAAAGAAGGTCAATTACCATATGTCATTGTTTCAGACTCAAGTGAGATACCGTACCGTAGGTTCAGGGAATAGTGTGATGGTCTTCAGGCATTGCGGAAGATCCAATACCAAATGTGTTACCTCTCATCAATACTAGAAAGTTCACCCTCTGTCTAATGCCCCATCCCTCCACCACACATAATCACAAAGCTAAAGTATGCCTACTTCTTATACCAAGCTGCTCTAGGATGGAAATGAACAGAATTTGGGGAGAGAATCATTCCTTGTTTCATGGATTCATGGAGACACGTTCCCTGCTGGTATCATTCCACTGAGTCATTGTAATTACGACAGCAGGGAATTTGACGCTTATGTTCCAAAAGCCAATGATCATCTAGTCCAATGGTTTTCAACCTTTTTTAATTTGTGGATCCCTAAAAATTTTCAAATGGAGGTGCGGACTCCTTTGGAAATCTTAGACATAGTCTGTGGACTCCCAGGAGTCAGAGGACCCCAGGTTGAAAACCACTGATCTAGTCTGATCTTCTGCACAGGCCATAGAATGTTACCCAGTGAGTCCTGCATCCAGCCAAACAATAACTTATGGCTGAACTGTCTGTTAGAAAAACACCCAGTCTTCATTTAAAGACTCCAAGTGATGGAGAATTTAATACACAATGCAAGCACCCCGAATTTTGGGAAATTTTGGGTCTAAATCTTGCAACTCGTGTCCATTCTGAATAACCTCTTACAGATCTTTTGCCTTCTACATGCTCACAACATTGCCTAGTTAGTATCTTGTGTTCATTTATTAATTCATTTAAATTTATTTATTCCTAGTAACTACTATAAACAAGTTCCTATCTTATTTCTTAGTCTGTGTTACTTTTTAATCAGATATTCAGCTGAATGCAGTAGCCTCCCATGCATTACGAAAATTAATAACACTACCAAGTTTAATTTGTATAACACCTTTCATGCTACTATCTCACAATATTTAACATATGTTAATGAATTCATATTATCTCATTTTACCATCAGGGAAACAGAGGCACAGTGGGTTAAGTGACTTGCCCATGGTCACATGGAGGGTTAGTGGCAGAGCTGGGGTAGAGCCCAGATTTCCTGACTGCTAAGCTCAAGGTCTTCTAGCCAAGCTAGGAAACTATTAGGTACTAGTGTCCTCCTGAGAATTTTTCATATCTGCTTATTACCTTCCCTTCTTGTGACGGATGGTCTAAAATAGGGTTGCTTTCACAACATTTGCATATAGAAGGCAGCTGTTATCAAGCTCCGAATAGACCTTATTAATGAAATGAATCCACCTTGGGGTGTTTATGTGGCTTGTGTATAATTTGAAGTTGTATATTTTTAACTCCAGCACACCTTAAAAACCTCTCTAGATAATTCCCCATAAGTCTTCCCATTGATCATATGGAATTTTCCAGCCTAAATCTGCTTTCCATTTACTTTTCACCTTCAAATTGCAGTTCCCCAAGGTCCTTTATAAAGAACTATAAATTGTAGATAGACTTTTTGATTCTTTTTATTCGTGCTTAATATCTTGCTCAGTTAGTGAACCCTCAGGAATTGCTGTGGGGCCCCTTATAACCGGGGTGGTAATAAAGTGGCGGTTTTGCAGAAACCCTATAAAAATGTGTGCAACGGTAAATTGTATTTAGGCTACTACTGGGGAGAGAGGCATGAATGTACAATTATGAGAAGGATGTCCCTGAAGAGAGATTTCAATCCGTTGCCATAGTCTAAATCCTCTATCTTGTGGTGCACAAGGTAATTCAAGCATAGAGCAGAGGATTTTTTTCTAAAGAGATTATATTACCTATCTCCTCTGTTGATGGATTTTATTGCACAGTTTCACTGAGAGTTTTATTATTACATTACTTAATCTGTTTTTGAGGATCCTGAAACATTTTAAATATAATAATGAGTTCAGCTGTATGCCTTCTGTTTGGTTCCTTTCAATCTGTTACTAAGACAGAGTCTATGACCCGCTTAAACCATCCAATGTATAAAAATAGTCAGTTTGGAACCTCAAGGCAGAGTGTGTTTAAAAAACTCCAACTGGTTGGCATGGTTTTGAGAATTATTTCCCTGGAGAGAGACATGAATGTTAGAACAGAGTTGTAGGATTTAATCTAAATAATAGATTCCAGTTCTTTGCCTTCCTTCGAAAATAGGGCAAGGGCAGTCATGACAAAGATAGAGAGATGACTGCAGGATATATCCCTTGATTGACATTCTTGTTCTGCTTCTGAAGTTTCACGTGCTACAGCCAGTTTTAAAATTCAGCCATTCTCATGACTAAGTGTCATTAAGGGGAATGACACCTGTCATACAATTTAAAGATGTGCTTTAAAAAGTATATTCCTGTGTGAAAATCAGAACGTGCCAGCCTTTTACAGGACACTCTTATTTAACTTAAAATAAATTAGGCCATTGATCATGATCTTCAAGAGTTTTCACCATATGATGTTAGGCCAGATTTTCAAATGGGACTCAACTCAGCCTCTCTAAATCAGAATGCAGATTTAGCATACACGGTTTTCAATGGCCAATTTTTGCACATGCAAAACCTTGATTTGCCTGCTTATGTGCTTAATTTTATTTGTTTGCTCTCATAAGAGCAGGGTAGTACATCTCTACCCATTTTAATATTTTACTTTTTTGCCTGCTTACTGTGATTGTTAAACAAGTATTAAAAAGGATGGGAAAATGGATCGTTATCACTTAAAATGGATTCCCATATTACTTGGGTCACAAATGATCTAATGATTTAGCAAGACAGCCACCTGCACTAGCAATTCTAGCTCTGTGATGCCAATAACAATAAGAAAAACCCCAACAGCTTTGCTTTGAAATTTGGCTCATAGTTCAGGCAAGGCAAGAAATGTGTCTCCCCATGAACTTTCACTGCACTCAATGAGATAGGAACAGATTTCATTTCTATGGGTTTTTTAATATGACCCTAAAAGATGGATTACTATCCTGATGCATGCCAAGAAGGTTTCAGCTTCTAGCCATGCACAGAGCTTCCAAGGCTCTGTCACATGGCAGGATCAGGCTATTAATGGAAACATCTGCCAAAAGCAGAAAAAGTAGGGAAATGAGGCACAGTCAAAGACTCAAACACTGAAACAGTCACACGTATGCCACTACAGAAGCATATAAGCGCCCTGGGGTGGAGACTGTAGAACACCAAACACAGTGAATTCTTGAATCTATCTGGGGCGTCTAGTCACTATTGTAATGCTGTAATAATACATGATCATAATTTCATTCATACTAATATACAGTGGTCTGTGGGAGTGAGGAATATGTCTATGTGGGAGCAGCACTGTCTACTGTTTAGAGAAGGAGACTTAGAACTAAAAAGTGTGAGATTGTCTCTCTCATCATCATCATCAAGCCTCTGTAAGCTGGGGAGTGAGGCCAGGGTGGCATAAAAGGGCTCTTAACGCTTCAAATCTGGTCGGGGAGAATTACCCCACTGCCATAAATTATCTTCTGAGGGCCCTTTCACAAATCCTGGTGAAGGGGATGGAGTGTCAGGGTAGTATGAGCATGCCAGGGAATAGGTCCATACCACATATCAGTGCAGAGATTTGGGGCACTGTTTGGGCTGTTGCCCATAAGCAGTCATGAATAGGCTGCTGTAACTTTAGACAGCCCCCCAGGACTATTCATATTATGCCAGGGGCTGCAAAGCTTTAAAGTCACCCCACCCCTTCCAGGATATGAGTTCTGTGTTGGCCCACCTGACAGTTGCAGCACAAAATTTCACCTAAAGTTGCTTGGGTTCTGTTCCCACTTCTGTTACTGTCTTTCTGTGACCTTGGTCAAGTCACTTTATCTCTTTGAGCATCAGTAGCCGGTGTCCCCAGCTGTGGGATAATACCCACTTCTATAAAGCAATTTGGGCTCTTTGGCTAAAAGTCCCTATATATAAGTTCAAAGTATTACATGTTTACTTACAGTTTCTGAAAAGTATTTTTAATGAATGCAGTGCTCATGAAAGTTGTCAGATTTATAGCCCTTGTGACAAAAGTCCTCCATTTATCCATATGTCAGATACAGCATAGGCAGTAGGACAATCCTACCCTACTCCCCCACCAACATGCCTCAGGCCTTGGCTACACTCGCGGATTCATAGTGCTGCCGCGGCAGCGCTGTGAAGCACAAGTGTAGTCGCGCCGCTCGCAGCGCTGCAAGTACTCCACCTCTCCGAGGGGAATAGCTTGCAGTGCTGCGAGCGAGCGTGCAGCGCTGCAGGCGCTGATTACACTGGGCTTTACAGCGCTGCACTCGCTGCGCTCGGGGGGGTGTTTTTTCACACCCCTGAGCGCAGCAAGGGCAGCGCTGTGAATTGCCAGTGTAGCCAAGGCCTCAGTTAATCAGATGGAGCCTACTCTAGGGAATAAATAGATCCATTCTTCAGGCTCTTACCATCCTCCACCTCTTTGCTGAGACTGATATCAAAGGTGCTAGTGGTAATGATGATATTTGTTGTGTTCTTCCCACTTGTGCACTCGGAGCTGGATGGAGACCATCAGCTCATTTCACATAATAGGCCCTCGGATGGTGGAAATGTCCTTTGTTTGGACCATTGGAATAGAAGCTGATCAGACTATTCCAGCTGCATTGTAACAAGATTTTTCTTGCACAATGGCAGAGGGTGCACAGCAAAGAAAACATTGTACAGTGCCTGAAGTGGAAATAGCTATTTAGCTATAGGTGAGCATTTTTCTTTTGACCAATCGTGTTTTTCAGATGAATGCATTACTACCCTCAACAGCACAAAGTTCTCTCAAGCACAGCTTTCTGTAAACTACAGTGCTTAATGATACCAATTCAAGTATCTAAGGTGGATTTTTTTTTAATGTGAACCTAATGAAAAACGATACATGCAAATACAGACTTTTAACTGATTGCCTTATTTTGGAGAAAACCTTCATCAAAGGCGCTTGAATGGAACTCTTTACTCTCCGCCTACAAAGCACGACTTGACATGCATAAGGCTATAACATTAAACAAGCTTGCCAAGTTAATTCATTCTTCCTGTCTATTCCCTGCATGTTGAGAGCTCTAAGATCACAGTAAGCTAATCTCTATCAAGCATCTAAATGTGTGGGTAAACTAAAATGATTGAACTTACTATAAAGATGTTCCCTCTTCTGGGTTTCAAGTGAAATATATCTCTGGAGTTGTTTTCATTTTATAAGCATGTTGAAAAGAAAATGTAGTTTGTTCCTAGTGTTTCTTTCTGTCTTTCTTTAAATTGCCAAGACACTACTTCCTCCTCTCATTACCTCTGAGTTGCAAAAGCAGCTCTGTTCCCACTGCTAATGTCACAGCCTATGACAAGTCATTGAAGCTTATACACTCAAAGATTCCATAGATGTTACACTCAGCAGTCCCAAGGCAGATGCTCCATTTATTGATTATAGCTATTGTACTTGATTACAATAGAATCTCTTCTCTATGCTGCAAGAATTCTGCACGTTTTTCATAAGAAATGTAGGAAACCAGGTTAGAGGATGGGGAAACAAACAAAATAGAACGAGAGGGTCAAGGGAAAGGAGGAAAAATGTTCCATGTCTTGCACTATCAAGAATAATTCAGTTGGCAACCTTATTTAGCCAATGGCTAGCCAGGCAATAGTTTAGCTGTAATGTGAAAAAAATATTTTTTGCAAGGTGACCTTTCCATTTGTATCAATGTCACCAAAAAACAGTGTAGTTTAAACTTTGTTTCCAATTTCATGCAGTGAAAACCAGTTGAAATGAAAGCAGGAATAGTCAAAAGAAAAAAATGTGGTTGAAATATAAGACTAATGAGCAATAAATACCTGGGTTTAAATCTCAGATGAGTCATTAACCCACTGAATGACCTTGGGTTAAATCACTTCAGTTCTCTGTCTCTCGTTTAGGCCAGCTGGAAAACAAGGTAAAGTTATGATCATCAGCCACTGCAACTGGGTTGTTTTCCTGGGCAAATAAACATACCATGGAGGATACAGTGATTTCAAAATCAAAATGGCACAGGTTTGCCACCAGGCTGGTTTCCCCAGTTTTTAGTTGCTCTGGCTGTTTTGTTTAATCATAGCCCTCAGCAGTGATAAGTTCTACTGTATCTAGAGCGTTTCCTTTTTGTGGTGGACGAGTAGGAGGGTGAAGTTTGGTTCTCATGAAAGTGAGAGCATGAAAGAACTAACTGTAGCCAGACATAGTGCATGCAGGTGCTATACAAGTCTCCCAGTCATAGCTCTGCCAAGGCACCTCAATCCTGACCTGAAACTCCCCTGCTGTTCCAGGTCCAGGCTTGCCAATCATGCTAAACAGCGCCAAATTGTGTAATGTTTTTGGGATGTTGACAAACATCCACTAAGGGACTAAGCCATGATCACAAATCTCATTTGCATTGCAACTTGAGCCAAATTTGTTTTTTTAACCCAGATCTTTAAAACATCAGGAATAGATACTAGGGCAATTTAATTAGGAAAAGGAAAATAAACCTACTAACTGAATGATGAATTGAATCAAATATCTTTGTATCCTAGAAATAGATGTGCTTTAATCTTCTCTTACTCTGACCCTTCAAACTGCTTCTTATTGTCCACGTCAGTGGTTCTCAACACGCAGGCCACTTGTGGCCCAATCCACACTCAGCTGTGGCTCCTGTGACGTCCTCTGGGCCCTACTGATAGTATATATATTGTGTGGATGAAGCCCACACAATACAGAGGGAGCTGGGTTGAGAACCACTAGTCCAAGTCAATATTACGTGTGTGTACCCAGTAGCACTCTTCAGTCAGATCTGAAAAATGGTTCTTTTGAAGCAGAAATTTTCCCTTCTGAGTTCTTGCCTCTCCTTTGGGGCCTTTTCATATTAAAAAAAGGTACAAACCTGAAAAACAAATGTGTTTGGAAACAATTTTAAGATTTATCAGCATAAACAAATGGTCTCTGGGTGTGTGCAGGGGGACACTGTGCTATTTTGTACCACGGAAGTTTTACTCTTATGCCTACTTTTTAATTCTCCTTATAAGTGGCCGACTTTACACCATCTTCATCTTCAACTGCAGTATCTTGGCAAGGTCTCCTGTTTACCTTTCTGAGAGCTCAGACTTCCAAGAAAACTTCAGAAGTTTTTTTACCCAAACTCTTGAATTCCAATGAGTATCCATCTAACACCACAAGACACATTGTATAAATGTAATCTACTGGCTGCAATTAGGCCTCTGTCTTCCCTCAGAGAGCTGGGTGTTTATGATATTTCTGGTAAAAGAAAGGAGCAACGGATTTGGTCATCTCTGTAGTTATGTTGACTCACGTTTAGCCTCTTTCCTACCTGACATTAGAGTTGAGCCTGTGGTTTGTAATACTGCAATGATTCACATGTGTGCTGCTTCCCACTCATTAGTGAGAGGTGGTCAGTTTTGTGCTAGAAGCTGGGGACAGAATTTTGTCCTGATTCACACCTGTTATAACCACTGTCCTCGGTGTGACTGTGCAAGATGTAGGATCAAGCTAGAATTTGTTCCAGTTTGTTTAAAACACTGATTAGAAACTCAGTGGGGGCATTTCTCCCCATTCTCTTTAGTTAATTACCCTGAGAGAAGATTAATTACTCTTAGCGTAACTGGTGTATCAAGGCTAAGAACACCAAAAGGTTTGCCATTTTCTGTCGAAACAGACTCCATTTGCCATTGCCTAGTAGAATAAACTGAAATGAAAAACAGTATCCCCAACCAATGTGGAGAATAAAAGTGAGGAAAGTACAGACAGGAGAAGAGAGAGAGAGAGTAATTTGTATAAAGTCTTTAGGAGCCAGGAGGTTGAAAAATGGTCAGAGAAGGTTCACACTAACTAACTAAACCTGAAAGTGACTCGTGGAAAAGCAGTGACTCATTTCAGAAGGAAGTTGGCCTGGATCTCAATAACCTCATTGTGAGCCTTTACCAATAGATGTGCAACCAATGTCAGTATAGGGTTGACTCATGAGCATTGCTGTTCAAGCTAACGCTATCATTTGTAACTAGCTGGAAATAAGACTGTCTGCATTCTGCTCTGATACTCCCAAACCTGTATAAGGGAAGTTGTCCCAGAGGTATGTAGGGGCTTTATATTCTGGCTTTGGGGATAATATTTCTTGTTATGGAGAAATCTGTAGTACAGGGTGGAGAACAGATGAAACACTTTGCAAGATAAAATGGGGAGGGAGGGGAGAAATGATTTTCATAATGCTTCTGCTTTTTACATCAGGGAAGATCTTTTCTCTGAGAATTGTGCAGTGCAACTTTACAGAATGAAAACACTCATACAGTGATATTTATGGGTGTTTAGAAAGGGGGAAAAGCTTCGTAAAACAAGAGGTGAGACAAAACCCAGGAGTATGGCATTAAACAATATACCCACTGGGAAGACTGCTTGAGTCCATATATGCTAGAAATGGGCTCAGATTGGAACACTGGATCAAAACCACTCATATTGAGAGATTTGATCTAGAGCAAAATTCTGTACTACTCTGTGCCCCATTTGTGCCAGTCCACCAGCACAAAGGGGCCATCAAACCAGCAGATCTGTCCAATGGAGGATTCCCTCAACATGGGGGAATGCTACCTCCTACACCACCTCCCTCTCATAAAGCATATGGCAGGGTAAAGAGTGTGTGGCCAGAGCATTGCTGCACTTTAGAGATCTGAAAGAAAGATGGTCCAGTGGTTAGGACATTAGCCTGGGACTTGGGAGATCCGGATTCAGTACCCTGTTCCACCATAAACTTCTAGCGTGACCTTGCGCCAAGCCATTTAATGTCTCTGGACCTCAGTTCCTTATCTGTAAAATGGGATAATAGCACTTCCCTTCCGCACCTGAAAATAAATAAACTAAAGATTGCAAGGTCCTCAGAGACTGCATTAATGTGGGCTTTATAAGTACCTAAAATAGATAGATGGACCCCCTGTGGTGCAATGGCATTTGGCAGCTATAGGTAGCTGGTAAAATTTTACACCAGGGAACAGACCAGCGTAGAAACATCCTCAGTATCAGTGAACCACAAATAACTACTTTGCCTCTGACCCATCTCCACTCAGTTGCACCCCACACGTGTGGATTGCAGATGAGACTCTATCGCCATAATTTTGCAGCCAAGCCCCTTTTCTGTAAAATGTCATATGGAACAAAAAATTGTGTTCCAAATAGCATGAGATTTCATGTGTATGCCTGCATGCAAACAGGGGATGGCCCCTGGATAAGAACAGGTGGGGGGAACAATACTCAGGCTTGTTGCACTCAGAAGAGCTTAGAGTGGTTGGTTACAAATGCTGTGTTTGAACTCCAAGAGGCTCAATGTTGCAATGTGAGAGCAGAAAGTGTGGTTAGCTGAAAGCATACAGTGGTTAGAATGACAGAAAATGTCTAGTATGGGTACTTAAGAGAAACATGTTGGGGTTAAATGCACTTGCTTTTACTTTGTCATTGGCCTGAGATAAGGAGTTGGTGAAACCAGCTCACGCACTTTCTTCTCCCTTGGTTAACGTGTTTTCTATACCTACCAGCAACTATCTTTCAGTATCTGGGACCATATTAATCAGAGGTGACCTACAAAGGAGGGGGAAAACATGCTTATGTCTTATTCTGCTTCTTTATGATACATAAAGAAGGGCTGAAAGCTTTTTCTTTGGGGGCGGGGGGAATTAAAGGGTTTTTTTCTCTGCTTGTGGTGTGAAAATCAGGTCCCATCTAGCTAGGAAGAACTAATGAAATGGCGGTATCACAAGAGCCATGACAGTGCAATTCTGACCTACTGTGAGTGGAAGGATGATTAGTTAGTGTTTTAAAACTCTTTATCTTCGGGGGGTTTTTAAACACCTATTTAATTTCAACGACCAATTCACTTTTTGGGAAAAGGAAGCATTTATTAAACATTATTTCCCCACTCATCTAATTAAGGTATGAGAGTTTGCAGAGCCTCCTGCTCCAGCAAGTACACTGCAGTCTCCCTTCCACATACAGTATCTAATATTTTAAATAAATATTTAATAAAAGAAATTCCATTATTGGAAAATGTTCTTAAATTAGCAACTACCAGGTTGCTAACTCTCAGGATGTTTTGTGTTTTACCTTAAAGCGCCAGCTCCTGGAAACAAATGATTATGTGAGATTCTTCATGTTTTTTTTTTTTTTTTTTTTTAATATATATAATGCTCTTCTCCTGATGATTGCAAGGAGAAACTTGAACACATGACACGAATATATAAGACTCAAAAACCAGAAGGGAAATAAAACAACCCCCAGATTTATTTATTTTTAATCTCATTATTTTTAAACTAATCTGACTCCTGCAGGTGGGGGTGGGGGGCTGATTCATGATTTTTGGACCTTTAGGATTGGTGATCCTGACACTGAGAGAGAACCTCTCCAGGAGTCTTACACCACAAACAGTAGCAGCGTGTTAATGAAATTAAGCATTCTAAAGTAAGCACAGATATGCAATACACCAATATGCTTCGTGACACATTGCTAGGGATTTCTATGTCATGCTCTAGTTAATAGCTTACTTCTACAGTAGCACTTCAAGACAGAATCAAGCCATTTGACCTTTTGGGTCCATTCACTGATCTGTCTGGTATTGGCAAGTGGGTTGTTTTTTATTTGTAGGTTCTTGTCTAACTCTAGGAATTTAATTATCAAGTAAATCAGCTCTTCGTGTTATTTTACTAAAAAGGCTAGATTACCAATACTTTTGAAGCAGTGAATTTGAGGCAATTTTTGGATTAACCAGCTAAGGTCCTGATCTTGCAATGAGCTCTGTGTGGGTGAATCCCTGCATCTGTACCGAGATCACTGCAGGATAAAGGCTTAAGTTAAGAATTGGATGCACACATTATGCATGCAATGCATTTAGTATACAGTATTATCTTTATATAAGCATCTATATTCCAAGAGATCTGGCAGTTTTGAAGTTAAATAAATCCTTTTTAAAGGCTTGGGGCAAGAGTGGAGTGAAGATTTTGATTTGAGGAATCATTTTTAGTAACACACGTAAGGGTTCTGTGTTGTTAAACAAGGAAAGAAAGAATATGTCGAGTGTTCAGGCTTTGAAGAGCTCATCAAATTCCTTTTGCTGCTGTAGTGGTTTTGATGAGGCAGGGGAAGGAATTTCACAAGATCCAAAAGCTTTAGTCTTATTCTTATTTCTTGTTAGCCAGCTAAATGGCATTACTTTTCTGGCACTGGATCTATCCTTGACCTAGGTGACAACACACAGCAAATAATTTTTTCTAACCCTTAAAAAAAAAATCTTACCTGAGTTTCAATAAATGCAGGACTGACCTAAAGCAAGCAGCATGTATATGACTAACATAGAATAGTAGATTCTTTAATTTATATCAGCTTCTGGGCCAAACTTGGCAAGATCTTCACCCAACCCTCATGTAGGGTGAAGTTCAGTCCAGTGCCAGGGCCTGGCAAAACTCCTGTGTACTGTCTAAGTTATACTAAAGACTTTTTGCTGGCCCTCTGCACAAGGGTGAATCTCAGCCATAGAAAATAACCTGTATTCGAATTTTCATGTTGATTTTATTACATTTATTCCTAGCGTAAAACAAGCTATTCATAATAAATGTGGACATATTGGAGCTGAGGGTGCTCAACTCCCTGTAAGATCGGCTCTTTGGTTCTTTTTTTTTTTTTTTTTAAACTGGGATGAGTAACCATTACCAAGATGCTGTTGGCCAGTGAAAATACCATTGGCAGGGTCACATGCAGCTTATAAAATTCCTGTTGCTTTTACTTCCAGTTGACAGGCATCTTTTAGACTTGAATATTGGTGTGTAACCTTCCCAAAGACCTCCGGAGCTGAAATATTTGACAAGAAAACTGAAGCTCAAAACCAAGGTCTCCCCTGCTCATGAATTTTTCATGTCGTTGTTTGAAAAATGCTAGGCATTAAAATCCTCTTGTTATCTCCGCTGTAAAGCACAGTAATTAACATTCACATTGTAAAAAAAAAAAAAAAAAAAAAAAACCTGTCTTGTTTTTGTTGAAGCTTAATTGCTTTGTTGATTTTTATCTTGTGGATTTGTGTGTTAGTGAATTCTCCCCTCTCTTGCTCCTGTTTCTTCCTCCTTCATGCTGTCTTCTTTCTTATTCTCCTCCCCCCCCCCTTCTTCATAGGACCCAATCCCATCCCCACTGAAGTAAACAAATCGTCTGCCATTAACTTCAGTGGGAGTAGGAGCCCTAAGTCCTCCTCCTTATGAATTGGGTCAATTAGCCATGCTTGCAATTAGTTGGTATTGTTAATGCTTTCGTTTGCATTCAGGTGCTGATTAGCTATTTTATCATGATACCGGGGAAAACCTTTGCTTGTGTGATTTCCACATCACTTTATTAAAGAGTGCTCTATCTTGTACTGAGCAACCCAAGTGGAATCACTAATACATAGCAATGGCTCCTTTTTACTGTGCTCTTCCATTATGAAGTTTTAATCGAAAACTGCATCCTCTGTCGTTAGACAATTCCGATGAGGTTTTCAAGTTTACTTTTAGATTATACAGTTGTATATTAGAAAAGGGCTGAATGGACACACACAGGCTTACCCAGAAACATATGTCTAGATCTCAGAGGCCAGCATCCTGACAAAATATTGTTGCACTGGAAATATATCTGGGGGAATAACTTCTAAGGCTTTTTTTTTTTTAAGCCCTTCAGTGGAAAAGCGAATTTCCATTGTCCTTAAAGTGAAAGAATCTTTATCTGATGTGAATCTCATAGGACAGGAGAGTTAGATTATTTTGGGAATTGCTTTTCTCAAGAGACACAATCTGAAGTTCCCCACTGAAATACTTTCTAGTTTTGAATCCATTTCACTCTGTGTCTTTGCTATGAGATCTAAAGAGCTACATGTTCAGTGTGCATAGCATGACCACTCATTAATAAATACGACTGGCTTGGACTGAAGGCACACAATAGGTCACTTTATATATCTCTGTCTTTCTACATTAAATAGAGTGAATTATTCTCCTTGTTAAGACTGGGTCCCTTTTAACCCATGTTGTTGCTTTAGAGAGTCAGTTATTGGCAGCTTTTCAATAGATTTTATGAAGATCAAAACTTCTGTTCCTATTGCTTTCTGAATTTGCCGTGCTATGATTATCCACACCAACATGCCTCCTGCATATGTGAAGAGAGTCACACATTTGGGTCCTAATAGCAATTGGATATAATAATTTCAGTTCTATTATTGCTTTAACATAATTCTTACATAAAATGGTGCCTAGATACTTGTTCATTAGGACAATATAACTATTTATATAGAACAAATATGGTTTTATTTATCAACTTGAAATATGACGTCACTCATACATCACGTCATGTCGTCATCTTTGCTTTTGCATCCACAGTTACTAAAATTAATAGGGGCCACTCTCTTGATGTTAAAATTCTCTATTCAGCTGAGTGGGAATAGAGCATCCAAACTCCGTGGGCAGCTTTGAAATCTTAGCCTTACTGTTTTCAAGAGGACTGCACTAAGGACTTTCTCTTGTTCAGGAAGTCATATGCGCCAAGGTCTGATCCCAAGTCAACTGAGTCTTTCTGTTGACTTCAGTGGGCTTTGGATCAGGTCCCTGAGCTGTAAAAGATCAAGGAAACCCATCAGTCATTGACACTAATCTTCCTGTTCCCCTCAAACCCATATTTATAGCAGACTCACTGCACTAAGTCGAGCTGTTGTGATGCTTAAGGACGGACATTCTGAAAAGAGCTCTGCATGGAACATTCTGAGCTCTTTTGAAAATCTGGCCCTAATTGTGGTTGGTGAATCCTTCCAGAAATTCTGTCCTGAGTGTCCTCAACTCCCATTCACTTCAACGGGAGTTGAGTTTACTCACTATCTTGCATATCAAGCATTTGGATAGTAGATGATATTTTTGCAATGATGCAAAAATGTCTCCATATGCCAACCTATGGCTTGGATATTCTTCATCTGCAATAGTTCCCTCTGCTGCACGGAGAGTACTGGCAACATCATACCTTTCCAAGTGAATTTTATGTGATGTTTCAGAATCTGTGACAATGAAGATTGTCTCCATTGTGTTCCTCTTCTTTGATTTTTCCTATGTTCTATATTTGAGTTCTACGCATAGGCTACGTCTGAGCTATGGGTGGGATTCCCCGTTTCTGTAGACATACACTGGCTCAATGAGCGCTAGCGTGAGTATAAATAGTAGTGTAGCCGCAGTAACACAAGCAGCTGCAACACAGCTTAGCCGTGCTAAGTATAAACCTGCATGCACCCTGTTGGTACGCACTTGGTGTGGCTAAGCCATGTTGCTGCTGCCTGTCCTACCATGGCTAGACTACCATTTATACTCATACTCGTACTCATAAGGCTTGTGCAAGTATATGTACGTGAGCTGGGAAATCACATCCCTAGCTTGTAGTGCGGGCGTAACCTGAGTGTTATTCTAGGCCATCAGACCACGGCAGTCTATGCGAGGGAGGCTTCAGAGATACAAAACAGAGACACAGAATAGAGCATATACCATTACAGTGACATGAGTGCGTTGGTATCTTATGAGACATTGCAGTCCCCGTCTGATGTATTTAGGCAATATGAGTAAGGGCACTGTATCATAGAGACATCCATGTTGGCCCCCCCAGAGTAAATCAGCTGGCATTGGTGACACCACCTGCTTTATGCGCCACAAAAGAAAAGAAAAAGAAAATGTAATTGCTAGTGTTAAGGGGGAAATAGAGAGGTAATTCTATTCTGCATGCCTTTTTGCTGAAGTAAGCTATTACTATACAAAATGTCAAATTACTGTACACTGCAAAGATAATACAAGGTGTTTAATGGACTATTGGTATGAATGTAGGAGTATAGGAACTTGATAACCACAGTTCAAATGTCTGGCAAACTTATCTACAGTTTTAATCATTATTAATTCACCAACAAACCCCAGAGCAGACATTTTCAATGGCAAGTCCTAAACCTAAACCTCAATGCAGTTAAGAAAGGAAATGAATATGCTGATTACCTTCATGCCAGTCTCTCCAGCAATTCATTGTAGGGGGAAACAATTACAACTTGAAAGAGTTGCAGCTCATTTGCTTTAACCAACAAAACAAAACTAAATCTGTATCAAATTGATAATTATTGCTTAAGAATTTGAAACAAAAATACCAATAGAATTTCAAAAGTTTTAAGTATAGTTTAGCTTTCATAATTGCATATGGAAGAAAAGTCCCAAAGACTGTCTCTCTGCTTCAGCTAGTAGTACAGTGGAACAGAAGATTTATCATAATATTTTAAAATATTTACTATTACATGTGGAGAATGGTTAAAGGCTTTAGCTAGCACAAGGGTCATTAATAGTATTTTACAATTTATTAATCTAAATAGGGCAACTTTAAAATAAATTGAAATAAGAGTATGTTGGACTTTTAGAGCAATCAGGAATCTCAGAGAGTTTAATTATCCCATTAAAGAAAATTCCACTATGGAATTTAAGATTGACAAGGAAGAAAGGAATTTAGCATATTTTGGATGATCAAAGAACAATCCCTGGAACAAAAGCTTCTGGACAGAATTTTTTCAGTTACTGTAGATGGTGAAGAGCATTAAGCCTCTAAAACTTATAATTAATATATGTCAGCTCCCTCAGTTTCATTTTCTTGAATCTTTGAGCAGATGTAGTTCACATTTGTAACTGGCATGATCTTCTCATAAAATCATGAAAGCTCAGATAGAGATGAGACCCCTGAGAGACAATGTTCTATTCCCTTAGGGTGACATGTACCCCCGAAGTGACTCAGAGTGAAAGCTTGTATCTGTTACACTGACTAAACTTTCCCTCTGTGGTGGCACCAGGACTGTCAAATCAGTGGGCGGCATGCTTTGATTGACAGTACTGTTTTGAAGGTCGTTCAGCTGAATGTATTCAAAGTGAGACAGATGCAGCTTTTTTTTTTTTTCCCAGTTCTTACTCTGATTAATTGCCTCATTCAATTTCAACTCTATTGCAGTTAAACATTAATTCAGTAGGACTTAATAATGTATTCATTTATGATCTTGCTTGTGCATTAATGACAATGATTTGCTGTTTTTTTAATTATAGGGATCCATGCAATGCGTATTTTACATCCACTTACTGAAAAATGCTATACTCTTGTTCTTTTATGTCAGATAAATTAAATACTCAAAGAAGTGCTGAAGTACTTTGTGAAATATTTCATTCTAAATACTTGCTACAAATATGTATTGCTGCAGATGCTGGTTTTAAAAAAACAATTGGAAAAGAGTTGTAAATAGCTCGGAATTGCATCTTTTTTTATGCTTTGTGTGAGTAATTGTCCTAGTCATCTTTGCAAGAACACAGGATGGAAAAATGTACAACCTACTTAATCAGAAAGTGTCTTTGTTTCATTTTAACACTAATTAGAAGGTTTGCTTTGTTTTGGCTTTCTTCTGTTTAACTTCTTTTCAGTAACTCAAGCATTCTAGGATGAGTGGTTAAATATGGCTTCAGCTTCATTACAGCATGCCTTCTAATCAACAGGCATCTATGATGTACCCCATCTTCCTGTGCCGCTGAATAGTCTTTTTGAAGTTGGTTCATAAAGGAATTTGCTAAGCTCTAAATGTAAATGTATTCTCTAAAATGATCTTTGTTCTTTGGTATGCTGATCTTCTTTAGGAAAAAAACAACAGTTACCCAGTAATAAATCTCCACACTTTCTGTATTGCTAAGATTTTCATGGGTCACGTTTCTTCTTCCTTAGAACGTAGAGCAGTATAAAGCCAACTTAAATTTTATAGACCACTACCTGCATTTCTGTGCCTTGATGATAATTTACGTACACATTCACGTGATGGGTGTTTCATTGCTTTGAGCCTTCTCTACTGCTACATTTAAACTTGATGGTTATAGCAAACTCATGATTTACCTAGGTGTGAATTACCATTATATGCATTCCTTATTCCCAGATGCCAGTCTATCCAATCTATTGTATTTATGCTCAAGTACACAACAGGAGAGCTATATTACCCTTCTCTGCGTGGCACTCAGTACTCTGTAAGTACTGGCCTAGTGGTACTGAAGATGTACCTACAGCTGAAACTACTTTTTTTCCTTGTGTGTTAAGTAGTGTTACTCTGTACTAGGATTCTCTATTGATGGTGCTCCTGCCTGCACATTTATGCCTTTCCTATGGTAGCATTAATACTACGCACAATTCCTGCTAGCATAATTACTTAGTTTAGCTTGAAAGGTCTGATCACCTACAGCTAAAATGACACTTTAATGGGGATTACAGTTTTCCAGCTCAAGTGTTCAGCAGCTTTAATTAAGCAGGAAAAGGCCAGATCGGTAGCAGAGTCAACATCACTCTGTTGGATGTCATTCTATTTCTGTTCTGCACTGTGTATTGGTCACATGCGAATCATTGTATACAGACTGAATTTTTACCATAAATGACTTTACTTATTCAACTCTTTCATACACATACTTGTGTCTTTCTATCTTCTCTTTTTCATGCGCTTCATTATTTGTTTGTACAGTTACTATCTTACCTTTTCGTCTGCTGCTGCATTGGAAGCTTCTGTCACTGAACAGTACACATTATCCATGTCACCTCATTACACTTTTGTTCTTCTTTTCATGTCTCAGATTTGGATTCTGATTTTAAGATGAAGACTAAAGTGGATTTCCTTCTCTCTCTCCACTCCCCCGGCATCTCCATCTATACCACAGCCATTGCATCTTCTCCACTGAACACTGTAAAACAGAACAAAATTAATATTGTTGTCTTGTCCCTTAGGCCACAATTCAGGAATTTGCTTAAGTATTTGCATAAATTCCACTAAAGTCAGTGGGTCTTAAGCCTGGACTTAAAATTAAGCACATGCTTAAGGGCTATCCGGAATCCGGGCATTAAGCTTCTCCATTTCTACTATATGTACTTTGAGTTAGAAGCCTCCATCAAACTCCAGTTGCAGTTAATAGGAGTCTTTTTTGTTGGCTTTACTGGGAGTTGGATCAGAGCATCTGTCAGTATTATCAGCTTTGGTTTTTTTTAATTTCCTAACTAATTTCAGTAATGCCCTAACTTCTCCCCCCCCCCCCCCCGCCGCCCTCTCTCTCTCTCTTATTTTTATTTATTTATCCACTTTAATTTTAGAATGTTTAATAATGTCTCATGGGTTCTTCAATCTTTGGGCAGTCTGTATAAATTTCTGCAGTTTTTTTTATTTCCTGATCTGGATTGCAGTGGGGCATAAACCAGACCAATCTAGAAATTCTAATTAGCACTGTACATCTTCAAAGCATTGTACAAACATTAGCTAATCATATATTAATCATGCTGAATTTTATAGTGATTTATGTATTCTCTCTCATGTAGCGTATATTACAACCTTTCACGTTACTGGGCATATCTCTTTGAAAGACGAATCCAAGTTCTTTGGTATGCTGATCTTCTTTAGAAAAAAACAAACAGTTACCCAGTAATAAATTGTCCTTCTCTCCTCATCTTACCCTTTTGGTACTGTTGTTTCTCACATTCTTCAATAAGGTAGTTCCTAAGGCAACTTATCCAAAGCCAATGATGATTAGCCTGATGGACTCATTTTGCATACTGATACTGATTTCTGCTATTATGGGCATTTTGGAATTGCTAAGGACCATAGGTTTCATTTATGCTTGCAGGGGGGAAAAACATGCCATATTGCCCCAGAATCAATCATTCTTCTTTTCTGTTGGGACTATTTAATTCATTTGAATCCATCTTTCCTCTCTATCCTTTTCCAAACAAAATAATAAGAAACTGATAAGGTGCAATGAAAGTATAGTGCCTCTATGTTAAGATTATCTGTATAAATGTAATCCTGTTGTAAGTGCACTGTATTCAAGCATGATCTAACCTCACAGTCTAATACCACACTAGGTTTATTTTTATTTGGGGGGACGATGAGCAATAGAAGAAAGAGGAATTAGCTAAAGAGCCTCTGCCCATTAAGTGCTGGTGAAAATTTGGACCCTGATCCTGCACTATAGGGGCAGATACCTCCAACTATGTGGACCTTATTGCAGGATGAGAGCCTTAGTAATACCAAAACTTCTGATGGATATCTCTATTGGATAATATGTAAAACCTCATTCCTGTGATAATTAATAAATCCAGGCTCATGGGGAAGGCTCAGAACATGTATTAGCTGCACTAGCACCCAGCTCTGCCTGAGATTGCTGAGGATTCTAAGAACAAATATTTCACACTGGGCATGCTCACCGGATTAGTGGAGTTATTAGTCTGTTCTAATATTGCATGCTCTAATTTGCTTAAAAACGTCCATGCTGGTAACTTGTTACCTCTCCATACAGTTTTAATTGATTAAGGAAGCTTTCTAAAATCTGAGCAAAAAAGATGTAGAGGTGTGCTCTTGTCACAATGTTTAAAACTTTTGTAGCAGAACACCTGGCATATTGAGGAGAGAATGTTTCCCTTACAAATAAAAAAAAGATAATTCTGTGTTTCAAATTCAAAAATCAACTTTAGACAGACAGACAGTTTAAACTGCAGTAAGATGTCTTCCACTTACAATACACATTTTATTCATTTGCTACGTTTTAGAAGGTGCACTAAAAACTTTTGCACCTAATTGAAGAAACCTCTTTAAGGTTCCCAGTAACAACAAGAATGTATGCATGCATTGACGGGTTGCAAATATACATACATTTTAAAATAAAATATGAGCTCCACATTGACTTTACCTGCCAGGTACTGTGTTTCATGGCATCCTGTGCACCTAAATCAATACAGGGAGCGCAGAAAAATGCTTCATTGTAGGAGTTTGTCATATCCTCTTTCATGAGGGAAGATGCAGATCACTGACTTTGGGCTTGGCAGATAAGTTTTAAAAAAGCAACTGATTTTCCATTATTTTGTTCTAATATATAATTATTAGTAATGTTCTAATGTAACCATATCTCATTATGTATTTGGAATCTTCAATTTAAAAAAGGGGATGCATGGAGGCTTAATAAAAGCTTTTCAGCTAATAATAAAGTTGCAGAAGTAGAGGGAGAAAACTCACCTCAAGCAAAATCTTTTGAAAAAGCAAAATATAAATATTAATAATGTTTTGCACTTCTATAGGATTTTTCAGCTAAGGTTCACAAAAGTTAATTCCCACAACATGCCTGCGGGAGAGAACTCTGTGTGTATTACAACACCCATTTAACATTTAGGAAAACTGAGCCAGGAAGAGATTACAAAGCAAGTCAGTGGCAATGCCAAGAATAGAACTCCTGAGTCCTGGCTCATAGTCCTGTATTCTAACAACGCTTCCTCTTTTAGCTTCGGTATACTTACAGTGCAGGTAGAACAACTTGACTTTTCAGTATTGGGTATTGTAATGCACTTTTGTAAGAATCAGATTAATAGAAATGATGTTATTAACTTACACTACAGGTATACCTTATAATATCTGTGACTGAGGAGTGGCTAAAAGGAAAGAAGAAATATATAGCAGGGATAGCTATATGTATGCAGCACAGCTTCATTAACTGTATTTATGGCAACATCAGGACATTCACTGATGCAGTGATCATGAGCCTTGAGTATCAAAGCATGCACGTAGCGAGATAAATGGGAACTCTTGATGGGTTCCTCCATCAAGATCAAAGCTCTTTATAAGTCTTTCATTAATTTGGAAACAAGTACTTAGATGATTGTCTATTGATGAAAATTGGGATTGAAGCAGATTTTTTTAGATGCAGTATTTCAAAGAAGGGCCACTCAACACAGTCAAACACCTTTTTAGCAAGTAGTAATAGTAAGTCATAGATGATTTCATTGGATCAGACAGAGTAGATATTGAGTACACTCACAGAGGCTGTCAACAAAAAACTCATCTTTGATCAACTCAGTTTGTCCTTTGCATAACCAGAATTGTTAACCATAACTCACAATTTTTAATAGTGAGAGTGATTAACTATTGGAACAAATTACCAAGGGATGTGTTAGAATCTCCATCTCTTAATGTCTTCAAATCAAGACCGGAGGCTTTCTTGCAGATATGCTTTAGTCAAACACAGGTTATTGGGCTTAATACAGAAGTAACTGGGTGAAATGTAATGGCCAGTGATATATAGAGGAGGGCAAACTAGACTACATAATTCTCCCTATTTACCTTAAACTCTGTGAATATTTGTATCTAGTCTGCTAGATGAAAGCTTCACTTGTAAAGGAGCTGACTCTCCTTGGTGTATGAAAGAAAATGGGCTATGTAATACACATGGAAAATATGAGATTCTTCTTGCGTAATAGGAGAGATGATACATTGACTTATTCTTCATTGTATGGCCATAGTGTAGCTGATCCTGGGGAGCCTTATCATGGTGGGAGAGAGCTCTTTCTGTATAGATTCTGACCAAACTGTCTAGAGGGTACTCAAGAGGCTTCATCTGATTTCATATTTTTCACAAGCTCCAAGCATTTGCTCAATTGCCGTGTATATTTTTTTAATACTGAGTTATCCATCTCAACAGGCATTAAATTTGTGCAACATAGGCAAGCATGTTCTAAACTGGTGATGTTTTACACAGCGCTTAGTTGTTTTTAGAGTCCCATATAGGATACTCTGATGGTCCCTAAGGCAACAGTAAATTTATTCTATTGGGTCTTTGAGTCTGCCGCTGATATTCTGGTTGGGTTTTCATTTTTAATTGACAAGGCAAAAGACTATCTGCCTTTCTTTCCTTCTTCATAATGCAGGCTTCTCTTTAATAACATCAAACACTATGATTCCTCCGTTAAAGGCGAATTAAGTTCTCCTGTATCTCAAATTAGCTCTCTGAGGGTGGCATCAGCTCAGTCTCTTTTATGTTTAAGTCCTAGTTTTTTAATCTGTTTCTAATTCATTTCAGCAATTTTGCATTTCTGTTTTAGTGGAAGCAATGCTGATAAATTCCTTCTTATGACATCTATAGCTGCATCCTAGATTAAACCTATTCTAATACAGAGCCTCTCATTAAGTGTTAAATATTCTTGTAAGGCTACTTTCATTTTATTCACCATCAGTGGATCATTTAATATAGAGTTGTTAATTCTCCATTTTATGGCAAGGCCACATTATGGTGATGCTTTTAATCACAAGATTATCAGGGTATGATTTGAGAAGGATATGTTGCCTACATTTTGCCTTGGGTTAGATTTTGAAATGTGAAGTTGCCAAGGAAACAAACCTGGGATAACATTACTAATTCCTGACTCTAAGAGTTGTCTTTCCTGGTGTAATCATTTGTTCAATATATATGTTTAGAAAAGACATCAATTAGCAGAAAAACATAATCTAGTACCCCATGAAGTGGTTGTATAACTCAGCCTGTGGTATTACTCATAATAATATTTTTGTTAATATGCTTTTCCTCTATAGCACTCAAAGTACTTAACAAATATAGGTAAATATTATTATCAGTATTTTACAGATGGGAAAAATGAGGCACAGAAAGATTAGGGCCTACATGTTCAGAAATGACTAGTGATTTTGGGTGTCTACGTTTTTGACTACCCAACTTAAGGCACCTTAAAGGGGCCTAATGTTCACAAAGAGCTTAGCATTTACCTTAAAGGCTTGACAAAGCCCTGGCTGGGATGATTTAGTTGGGATTAGGTCCTGCTTTGAGCAGGGGGTTGGACTAGATGACCTCCTGAGGTTCCTTCAAACCCTGATATTCTGTGATTCTAAAGGGGCCTCATTTTCAGACAATGTTTCATGCTGAACAGCCAAAATCTCTAATCTCTTAAAAATTTAGGCCTAGGCAACTAGCTTATGACCAAATAGCAAGTCAGTCGCACAGCCACAAAAACCATGTTTCCTGACTGAGCACTATCCACTGTGCCACACTTCCTCCTTTTTTTGTTATTTACCATTCAAGGTAGGAAGCAATGTTACAGGATTGGCTACAGTGCAGGAAAACCTTTATATTGTGTCAAGTATCAGAGGGGTAGCCGGCATCCGATGAAGTGGGCATTCACCCACGAAAGCTTATGCTCCAATACATCATCTGTTAGTCTTAAAGGTGCCACAGGACTCTCTGTTGCTTTTTATATGATGGGAACTCAATTAAATGAATGTACTTCTCTGAGTCTGCCCTTCTATAGCCCTCTATACATTCTTGCGCGAAGAAATCAGTGCTGCTTTTAGAAAAATTCCAGAAAAAGGGATCAGTGTCCGATATTGTGGTAGATTCTTTCCTTACGTTTCCATTCTGAAGTATGCTGCATCAAAGGGCACTGCATGATGAATACGACCCTGCCAATCAAGACACTCTGTTTTATATCACTTATTACTAAATTGAAAATGGTGTTTTACTACAGCAGTAAAGGGCTGGTACAGCATGAGGTACATTTTTATACAACTCTATGAACTTTGTCATTGAAAACATTATAGCCTTGAATTTGAGAGCACAGTGGAAGGCAATATAATTTGATTACCTATATTAATCAAGTAGAGTACAACATATAAAACCAGTAATGCATAAGTCTGACTGGAGCCAGATAACCCTCTTGTGCATCTTAGAAAGATTTATTTTCAGTAATATAATTCATTTGACATGAAAGTATCATAATTGCAGTTGCTAGGAAGGAATTTTTTTTTTTTTTTTTGGTAGGAAAAAAAATTGTCATGGTTTCAAGAGCAGCTTGTTCTTTTAAAGCTCTGCTTACTGAAAATTGAAAACAAAGATTTGTTTTTGTAGTTGTGACAATTTTTCATTAACCAGCTGGGCCAACAAACTGGTTTGCTTTAAGTGGTATTTCTGCTGCATAAACAAAAGTGTGCTAGGTGTGATTTAAAATGAAAATGTACTTGGGGGAGACTACATTCAGTTCCTGCCGTTCTCTGCATGTATTCCAAAAAAGCTTGCCAGAAGCCCCTGGGCTTTTTAGTTACCTGTGCAAACATTTAATGTGAAGGCTGAGGAGAATCTTCCCACAGTGTAGCTTCATTAAAAGGCTTTAAAGCAAATTTAAAGGCATCTAATTACGCTGCAGTCGATGAAAACTCCTCCTGTTCTTACATGTGTGGTAGTGACATGCATTAATAATGCTATTGTTGTGAGTTGCTATTGATGCATTTTACTGCTGCTTGTGGCTGCGAGCCATTTTCAGCAGATGTAATGGCCCTGGGGTACCAAAATGCAATATGACGAAAATCACAACAGGTACAAAATTTACTCCCAGCACTATTGTACCTCCCATGTATCGCAGCAGCAAGGCCTGTATTCTTAACTTCAATATACTAAGTAAAGAGTGGTTAAAATGGACAGCATGAAAGTATTTTCCAGTTTTTCAATTAGATTTTTATATTCACTCTTGCTTATACTAATTTTTTTGCAACTGAAATCAGTTTCCTTAATGGAATGTTTTTTGGCTTCATGACTAATACATACTAGTTTGTTCCATCTAATCTAATCATAGGTGTTTCTAAGGTGTGGTAATTATGCTGAATAGAATTAAAGGTAGCAATGAGCATGGAAGTAGGGCTATATTTGTAGTCCCATCCCATTGCTAGCCCACAATGGGGGAGAGGAGGTTGTTTTTTGTTATCTTTGTTCTTTAATCTACTGTTCTTCGCCTACTTCTCCTCCTCTTGAGGTGTTCCTTCTTTTCAACCATCCTGTTGTGAGTTAGTCCTGGGGAAAGATATCACTACTGAGAAAAGGCTTATCAAACAGTTGGGGCTCGCATTCGTTGTTGTCAGTTTGCTTGCAGAGACCCAGCTGTTAACATCCAACAATCCATCCAAGCAGACATTTGCTCTGAAGGAAAAATGTATGTAAAAATAAATAAAAATATTAAATTTGCAAACAACAACAAAAAGTGGGTTGACCCCAAACCAATTTTAAGTGTTGCTGAAGGGTCAGTTGTGGAGGGTTTCAAATCCACGTTAGACTCCTTCAGAACTTTCCAGAGGCTCCAAACTTCATCTTTCAGGTCAGTGCAGGCCAGACTACCTTTCCAGCTGATGCAAATGGAATGCAAAGGTAGGTAGACGCTTCCGTAGATTGTTAACTTTGGGTGGGGCATTGAGGATTTGAAGGTTGGTAAGAGCAAGTTGGGTAACCAGGGGTTACTGAACGGGAAGTGAAAAAATGGATGAGGTGAGATGGTGGAGAGTATTCAACATTTCAGATAAGCACCCACAATTTCTAATCTAAAGTGAAACCTATAATTTTCAAGTTTGTCTTTCAATAGTTCAAGGCAAAAGCTGGTTAATGACAGGGGCCCAGTCCTCCGTTACTTCATTGCATAACATTCAGTAAAAATACACATGTGAACACTCCAAGCAATGGTTTCCTTCACCTCTGTGACTTACCTATCTCTACAGCTTTGAGGGCTGGATGGAGTGAAAAGAAGAAGTCCGTTCAAATTTGACTGTTGAAGAGTTGCATTGTATGCATCTAAACTTTCTGTTCCCTTTACACCTTGGATTTAAAATGTTCTTCAGCTGCCATCTTTGTAATTTTTTTGCCCCGGGCCTGGACCACCTACTAGTACAATCAAGGAGGCCAGGCTTTCCTTCCCTCAACAACCGTGGTTGAAGTGTTCTAGCACATATGCTGATGGCTGCCTCACAGAGGAAATGGGCTTCTGTCGATGATTCCCTGGTTGTGTAAAATCATTAACCAGATTGAATGATGATGATCATGCAGACATGACTGGTAGTTATTATAAGGTTTATCCTTTATTATCAACAACAGCAAACAGTCTTTTATGAGTTAAATAGCAATGGGATTACATAACATTGATTATAATGTTAATTATACATAAGTATTCTAAATCATACATGTGACAGCACCGAAGACTTTCCTTTTGGACAGTTAAAAGGCCTTAACAGAACCATGTATCTGAGTCACCTTACATTAGGGCATCCGCTGAAATTATTATATAATGTATTTTGTTTTCCTGATTTAAGACAAATAGGGAATGCTGTAGGTCCTTCTCCCTTTGATTAAGTTTCAGGTCCAAATTCCAAATTGAACATTATGCTAAAAATAATGTATATAACCATGGGAATAGATTATCTTGTATGCAATTTGCAAGCTCTGTTTGGTGTCACCACTTGTCCTAAGATGGCCATACCTATAAAGTTGTTAAAGAACTTGTGTCCAACATTTTCAAATTTGGATACCCAAAGTTGGGTACCTAAAATACACCTTTTTTGGAATTAGGTGCCGAACTTTAGACATCCAGGTTTGAAAATGTTGGGCACAAGTTCTTTAAAAACAGTCTTGGCCCAGTTTCTTTTAACTCCTCCCATGCCTTGGAACACACATTGTGCATACGTGTGGCTGGGTGCATGTGTTGGTGTGTAGCCCATTCTGTGGTTTCATTGCCACCATGTGAAAACCAGTAGCTCTACTTTTTCAAGAATGTGTCTGGAGGGGGAGAAGCAATGGCTTGCAAAGGAGTTAAGTCGACAGGAGGATCAAATGGGACAAATGCAACTCTTTATTTGTAAAGTAAAATAAAATAAATATTCCCATGACTTAGTCATAACAAAGCACAACACGTTCCATAGCCACAAGTTGCTGTTCATTCTGGAAGGGTCAGTTTTATGAAGTATGATATGAATGGATTAAAAAGCACTTTATCTACTGCGTTCCTTGCTGAAATTTCCTATACCAGCTTCCTGCCAACTAATAAAGACAGCCATGCATGTTTTCCACCAAATATATAGGTAAATGAAATTCCCAAACAGAGTTACATGCAATACCGCAGGAGAGCTAAGAATATCTAAATGTATTCCAGTCATAGAAGAGGCATATTTAACAAACCTTTGTTATTTCTTAGTGTTTTAGTGCTTTTTGCTCCTTTTGTTATCCTATTGTGACACGGATATAGCATTTAAATGTACACCTGGACTAGATAAGGCCCAATTAAAAAAAAATATATTTACAATAAGCTTGAGAGATCTGGACAGATAGCTATGGTTTCGATGAGGGATTACAATATAATGAAGTGATGTAATGACTTTTTGTCAAATGCAAAATAACCCAACCTCCCTCTTTAAATTTAGTAAGGCTTATGTAGTCAAACCACAATTGTCTTCACCATTGCAAATAGTTTGCTTTTTGAGTTAATATTTGCTCTTTGCCTGACTCTACTTCCTGGTTGCAGACAAGGACTAGCGTTTCTTCATGTTAACATCTGGGTCGCTTTTGAATATTATACACAGAATACCCCAGCTGCTAGGATGGGATGATGGGGCTGGCAGAGTAATTGAAAATTCTCTCTCCATTTTACTCTCTCCTCTAAGGAGCCATCTTGGAGTGTGAGGATATTGGGGAACCACAGTCTCATAAAGCTAATTTGGGCAGAACCAAGGGGCTAGGAATGCCCAAACAAGCAGGCTGTTTGGAAGGAGGGGTAGGATGAGCCACCTGTTAGAAGCGGGTGAGGTTAGTCACATTTTAAAACTACGGAATAAAAAAGAAGTAATGGATCTTTCTCTAGCTTCTCAGTGAAAGCCCATGTAGAGCACTGACACTGTGATGTCTCCCAAAGCGTCTGCCTAATGAAAAGAAAATGACTGACAGGCCACACAATGCCATAGTAAGTGGGGAATGAAAAGAACTTGTCATTGCCTCTGAAGAGGGACAAACCAGACTTCTTTTCTTGTCAGAGTTCCCTCCGCATTGTAAATTGGTGAAATGCAGTGTCAGCCATTCAACTTTGTGTGCACTGTCCTTTCAATTATCCAAAAGCAGCCTTAGATTTGCACCATTGAGCTGTGTAGAAAAGAATTGAAAGAAGAAGGGATAAAAAAACTTCAGTTCATTATTTGCCTGGTCTGTGTAAATACTGGGCCAAATTCTGGCCCTTAGTGAAACCAAAGGTAGGTACCCCATTTACATCAGTCGTAGAATCATAGATGGTAGAGATAGAAATGATCTACTGGATCATCCACTCTATCTTCATGTCAGTGCAGGCTGTAATTAACCACGGAGTTGAAAATGTGTAAATGTCTGTCTTAGGGTTCCCTAAAGCATCTATCACTATAATGTCAAAGCACTGTAACGGAGGGGAAAATTTGTCAAATTGTCAGTGCATGGATCTCAGCACTTATGCTATAAGGTCCATACTTATAGGTCCATACTTGTAACACTGTTGTTAAGAATTGAACTAAGACTAACTTTTCAATTTTGGATGCCAGAGCTAGATCCACATCTTTGGCTGAAAGAGTATGTTACCTGTACCTAGAAAGTTGAATTAAGGAACACAAAACATAAGTAAGATGCATCGCCTGGTGTCCTGACATTTATGGAGCTAATCCAATGTGAGAAAACTCTTTCAGATTATCAGTTTTACATAGAAAGAGATTTTGAGCCAGATTCTCACCTTTGGTCTCCCTTTCATGATCACAGATTCTACCATGTAGGTTTCCCACTTGTCTGGAAAAGAGACCGTTTAGTTCCTCCAAAGAGTCATAGGGGGCCTGTTGACTGGTATACTAAGGCCTGATGCCAGATGTGTGATGAACCCCCAGACCTTCTTTAACTCAGTTCTGTATTTTGTGATTCCAGCTTGGTTAGCTAGAAAGATTCTCTTGAGTGAGGTGTGAGCGCTAGTGTTTGGATGACATTGGGTGCTCGGATTCTTTATTTATGTGAATTTGTTTTTATTAAACGCCCTTCTATTACAGCAGTGTCCTTCGGGTTACTCTAGAGTAAAGCAGACGCTTGCAGTGTGCCATAAGAAAAGGTAGCACCATCTTTTATATTTCCCTAAAGGTAGAAAAAGTTTCATATTAACCAGATCATTTTTAGACAGTATGAACCGGCAGCTCTTAGAATCCTTGAGGAGCTCATGAAATAATTTGGAGTCAATCCTTTTTTAAACAAAATTATTTCACGTAAGAGAGGAAAAAAATCCATTTTCAGCATAAAAAGATGTGCTTGTCAAACCCAAGCAATGATTTTCCAGTCGCTGGCTTTTTTAGTTGTGCAGCCTTCTAATATTTCTGCCTGAATTCTTTCACGACAGAAGCAAATGAAAATTACACCGTGGTTTTTAGGTCTCTGTTCCCTGATTTTTGCTTGTCATGTCATGAACTTCTTCGAAGCAATGAAATGGCAGCCATCTCCCTGAGAGCTCCAGACAGATTTCTAAAGTTGTCTTGTTAACAGCTTGTCAGAAACCTACATTTCAGTCTCACTGAGTTTACATCATGCAAAAAAAAAAAAAAATAGTTGCTGGAAATTATGATTTTTACAGGTTCTGACATTTTTCTAAAGAACTGAAATGCTCAAGGCTGCTCTCTCCCTTAACAGGCTGTGGTGTTTTGGGTAATATTCTGCGTTGCAGCAACTGAACATCAGAGCAACATTCAGTTTCTTCCCTTTAACATGTTCTTTGAATTATTTAAGGTATTTTGATGTAGGCTAGAATTTGTAACAAAGTCCTCCAGCTTTTATCCTAAAAAATCAAAAAGGTTGAGGTTTTTTCCCTCCCCCCTTTTCTCTTCTCCCCTCTTTCTTAGCACTCTCCCTCCTCCTCCCCACACCCCAGCCCTTTTAATAGATCCTAGCATGGATCATCAGGGGACTGTCTTTTATGTTGTACAGCATGAAATGACTAAGTGTCAGGGGCTTCCTTGATTAATTTGAGTGCTAAGGAAAGGGGGGGGGGGGGAAACAGTCCTTGAGGGATTGACCCTAAGCTGCAGCAGATCAACTTGATTTTTGGAATGAAAAGAGACTTACACAGTATTTTAGCCTTGGTTCCTTGACCCAGAGAGGTAAGGAAGCTCTCACTGTCTAACGGATCCACGCCTCATGAGAGGAATGCATCTTTCAGGAAGGGTAATAGAGTGGAGGAGGCACTAAGCATTTTTAGAGTTAAACCTGAGGCAGATTGGTGGATTAATGTGCTCTGCCTCCAAGGTACAATGTTCACCACCCCCCCCCCGCCCCTTCCTTCTCTCCTCTCAGCTTGCAAATGACAGCTGTTGGTCACTTAACAAAATGTCCTCTTGATTGCTGCTTCACAACAGGGGCCCCCTCAGACCAAACAGCAGACAGACCATACGATGCATCATTGCCCCTCAAAATTAGTTATAGTGCTCAGGGCTACCCTTGGCTGCCACTACTAATACACTCGTGCTGTTCTTCTCCCCCCACCCCCTTCCCTCCTACATGCACATAGACAAAGGCTCAGCACATACATCTGTAGTGCTCATAACCTCCCTTTCCCCTAGCCAAATGCTGAGGAGAGAAGGGGAAAAAAATTGCTGCCCTGAGGCTCAATCTGTTTCTTACAGCTCTACCCTGGTACTCAGAAGCCTAAGCTGGTCTAGCCATAGGGAGGCCCTGAGTCATTTCATCAAACTGTCAAGGAGCCAGTGGACCTAAGAGGACTCATTCCTGCCTGGGGCAAGTTCAAGTCAACATTCGATTTCCTCCTTCTTTCCATCCCCCCTCCTTTCTCTTGGCCAGTCTCTGTGCTGTGGATCTAAACTTCTCCCCTAGCTGCAGCAGCTCATGCTTTCTTGCCAGCAGGAAGGACTTATGGGACCTTATAAAGAAGGACACAGTGGCAAAATTGCTGCAATAAATCAGTGGCCCTCTGACACTTGGCGGTAGCTTAATGTTTTGGCACTTTCTTTCGCGTGTATGCCTCAAGTCCCATTAGCAGGCTTTTCTGTCAGCTTGGCTCATGATAAAACTCCCTCTTCCTATCATCTTAAGCAAGCCCCTGTAGACTTGAATCTGATGCCAAACTTAATAGGAAACAACACCCCTACACGTGCATTCACAACCATTGCCATAAGCATCTCCCTGCAGCTCTGGAGAATTAATTTTGAGGGGTGAGGAGGAGGGAACAAGGGGGGAGGAGTCTTTAAAAATATATAGTATTTTATTTTGCTTTTAAACAATGCAAGGTTTTGAGCCTGAAGTTTCCAGCAAGCTGGCCATTAAAAGGAAATGAGATAATATATGGTTGTAAATAATAACCGCACAATATTGTGGCCATCTTTTGGTACTGTCTGAGTGGGTGTGTGAGCTATGTACAAGTGGATGCAGAAAACATTACTACTCGTTGTGCTGTGCGAATCAGGAGTATCAGGACTGTGCTCTATTTGTTTTAAGGCAGAGACATCCATGCATCGTCCTAGGGATAATGTTTCCCCTCTCCCCTGCAAAAAACATATTCAATTCAAGAAGGCAGTGTTTGTTAAATAGACCAGTGAGTGAAAATCTACAAAAAGTGCAGTTAAAGGTTTTTGGTTTTATTATTTTGGGCTGTTTTCTGACCAAATCTGATCGATTTTTTTTTTTATCCTCCATTCCAGTCTTCAACTGATGGACAAACGTGCACACACACAGAGAAAACTTATCAGTAAACAGCATCCTAAACTGTGGTGCACACCTTTCTAGTCTGGTTATGTCACACCAGTATGAAAATTAGGCAAGGTCTACACTAGGAGCATTTTGCTAGTGCAGGTACACTATAGTGTGGACGCAGCTTATTACTGGCAAAATCCTGTATTTTTTCCAGTAGGACTGTGTCTGCACTAGGGGTTACTCCATCGATATACTTGCTCTTGCTTCTTAAGAGCCTTAGTCCCTTTTTCTAGGGTTACTATACATCCAGATTTTCCCGGACATGTCCGGCTTTTTGGGCTCCAAATCCCCGTCCGGGGGGAAATCCCAAAAAGCCGGACATGTCCAGGAAAATTGGGACCGGCGGGGCGCTGCCGGGGGCCGGCAGTGCCGGGCGCTGGCGGGCCCGAGCGCCGGCGGTGCTGGGGGCGCCGGGGGTGCCAGGGGCCGGTGGTGCCGGGGGCCAGGGGGTGCCGGGTGCCGAGCGGGCCGGGGG
>NC_048312.1:15306523-15332807 GCF_013100865.1 Trachemys scripta elegans
CCACACCCCCCTTACCTGCTTCAGGCTTCCCGCGAATCAAATATTCGCAGGAAGCAGGGGAGGGGGCGGGATGGGGGCGGGGCCATTCGTATTGTTACCCCCTTTTTTTGGAGCCTAAATCAGCAAATTTGTGCACTGGGCACCTGCGAGCATCAGTTTGGCTGTCTCCATTGGGAAACAGGAAGTGGCTCTGAGTACAGAGCTCCCTTTAGAGCTCCAAATCTCATGCCAAGTCCTTCCAGACTCCCAGTATTCCCTGGAAGTCCTGTTGAGATTGGAAATCTCACAAGGACCCAGCCCACCTTGTCCTTTTATGCCCTCTCCCATCACAGGAGCCGCCATATTCACCTCTCGCTGGGCTCATAGCCTCAGCCAACCCTAACTCCAGGTCTTGAACTGTGAGGCAGGAAGCATAGGGGATGGCATACTGAAACTATTCCCTGCCTGAAACCACCACCACTTGCACAACAGCCACAGAAGAGGAGGGCTGTGAGCCTGCACTCTCTAGAGTTGTCTTGTCTCTGATTGCTCAGACAGGAGGCAAGATAGTGGGGGCAGATAATAATGCATAGGGAATTCTGGGATTACATGTGTTGAAGGTAGAAAACCACCACTTTTACCCTCCGTAGCAACCTCTGCCTCATCCTGAATCTGATCTTGCACCATAGCAGTCAATGAGCTTGTGATCAAGTCCTCTTTCCCTGTTGATTTAACAGCTGGTTTTGCAGTCTCCTCCCAGCAGTTCTTCTGTGCCCTGACTGCAATCCGTTTGTTTGCCTCTCTCCTCCTACTAGAAAGTTCACTTCAGCCTCATTTAGGGCAGGAGGATGGGAAGCACGTATGGCCTCTATGTGGCAGATTGAGCCAGTTCCACTGTATTTTGCTTTTTTGTTAACTTTCCCTCGCAGGAAGGGTTCTGACTCAAGCTTGTGTTGGAGGAAACTGTTTACAAACTCTGGGGCAATTAGGGTCTGCTTTGCAAACATTCTTGGTGGAATTAAGAGGCAATTGGCAAAACTCAGCATATAATCCCTTTACAAGCCTGTATGAACACAGTACAATGGGCTGTTTACAGTTTTGCTTATAGACCAGGAGTGTTAACAGGCCTCTAGGAATATCCAGGTAATTGAAGCTTTTGTCTTTCAATGAGCCCCCATAGCTGTCAACAGTTGCCATTCTTTACATTTCTTTAACTTTGTATTTTGACAAGGGCTTTTGTCCCATTGACAACAGCTGCGTGGGAGGTAAAACTGTGGAGAGCTGCTTTTTTTTTTTTTTTTTTTTTATTCCTCTGCAGTTGACATTCCTTAGGCAAAGTTTGTGTGGAAACTGGTTGGTGACTTACACCATCTTAGTTTGCTAGTTCTTTTGAGAGTACTTCTGGAATCCCTCCCATCATCCCAGAACAGCCTTTTCTCTATAGGTCCCTGAGAATCCTGTGGGTCAACTTGAAGTTTCTCCTATTTCTTAATTATTCATCTAAACCTCCTCTCAACAGAAATCAGTCTTTCTCTTTTGACCCAAGGCCTTTCTTTTACAGTGGGGAGCATAAGGATACTGAAGTGTGTTACCACAGAAACTAAACTGATCTATTGAAATCTACTTTTTTAGGAGGGTGGAGCAGGAAGAGATGACATTGGTTTTGTTTTTCATGTATTTCCCCAGGCAGAATTGTTTTTGCTATAGTTGCTTCTTTCTTTGTGTCACTCTTGCACATTCAGCAGCCTGAGAGTTCCTGTTTCTTTATGTGTACATGAATGTACGTTTCTTTAAATTGTTAAAGAAAAACCCCATGCACTTAATAAATATTGTAGCTTGGCTTTTCACTGGAGCTGGCCATTGATTTCCTCTGAGAATGGGTGGGAGTCAGAGGAAAATCTGTTTGGGCTTGTTGCACACCTTCCATTTTCCAGCGCTTGAGCTTGTTTTTACACTCCCCATTTTCCAGGTCATTCTATATTGATCAGTAGTCCAAATTATACACCAATAATGATAATTATTTCTCGCACGCTGTAGAGCATTCTTTTAGCTCTATTAGCAGGTTTGATTCAAAGGTTAACATACATAGCGCGCTGGGCTTGTTTCTTTGTAGAAACAAGAGATTAGAGCCCAATTCCAGCAAAGACTAAGAACCTGTGTACATTTGCTCACTGCAACTATTCAAGTCAAGTCAGTGGGTCTACTCATATGAGTAAAGCTTATGTACGTTTAAATCTATGCAGGATTGGAAGAGATTGGAAAAGAAATCTAGCCTCTCATCTGGTCCATAAGATAAATGAAGTAGTTGTTGCTTGCTGTCCAAAATAGTCCATTTAAAGGCAACATCTTGCATTTGGATTCATGCGGATGGAGCCAAATTTGAAAACGGAGCTTCACCCACATGGTACTTCACTGGTTTTTTCAATTGCAGGATGGGAGCCTTAGTGTTTAAACTAAGGAAAATGTAAATTAAAATTAATTGAAAATCTTTGCTTTCCTTTTTGTTTTTAAAATAATTAATTATAGCGTATTTTCAGATTCTGAATTGAAAAATTTATCCTCAGATAGCAAATGTTTGTTTCATTTGTATGTCTGTTTATAAAATTTAGAGTGCAGTTTTGATGGTTCACTTGCTTTGTACAGAGTTCACTTATCTACGTCAGGCAAAGTTGTGTATCGCACAGGGCAAAATTAGGCATCTAAATAAGGCAGTTCTGCACCTTTTAGTAATGCAATCCATCTGTAATGGATTTTTATACTCATTATGGCTGTGTGAGTTTACCAGATCTGTATTAAGCAAGCAAGTTTCCCTTAAAGCTTTTTCCCCTTAAAGCACAGGTAAGACTTTTTTAGTTTTCTACAGTGCCTTTTTCAATTTTTTTGATATTATACTCTACTCAGTAAATAGAGAGACCACCTTGAATCTTCAAAAGCCACAAATACCCATAACTACTAGAAATCACATTAGATTTGGATACTAATGGATATTAACATTCCAAAATTATTTAAAAAAATAATCTGCTTTCAACAACATTTGAACTAAACTCCCGTGTTTAGAAAGGCTAACATTTATGTTGCAAATCTGTGAAATATCTTGGCATGACTAATAGGCAAAAATATATCAACTTTAAAGAAATGTTTAAGAATTATTTTAAAATAAAATAAGACTTTTCTGGGTTTGGTTAATTAGAATTGATGTCAAGTGGCACAACTGGGTTCTTTTGAATAAGTCTCAGCAAGAATTTCTATTAATGCTTGTGAGATACAGAATTATTAAACAAGAAGTTAAAATTACTTGATTAGTTTGTATGTATAATTTTTAAATTACATTGAGAGCTGTTGCAAGGTGGTCGGTTGGTAGCCTGGAAAGTCCCACATTTACAGAACCAGTACAACATAGGATATCAACAGTGCAACCTCTCTCCCACTACCTCTCAGATTTACTTCAAACTTGTTTCAAGTTGGTTACTGTTTGGGCCCTATTTAAAGGAGGGAAATTTTCTAAAAAATTCCCTCCATTGCTTGCCCCACTTAATCCACAGTAGGGGTAGATTCAGCTCATATGAGTAGAAACCTCCAGCTGTTGCCACCGCTTTAGCCACTGAGTCATTTATCTATCACTTGGGTGTCTTTCTAAAAGATAGGCCATAGTTCAACCACATGTTATTGGTCTATTTTACCTAATGCAGGCAGCATTAGGTAAAATTTTCTGGCCTGCGTTATGCAGGAGGTCAGACTATATGGTCATATTAGTCTCTTCTGTCTTTAAAACCGATGAATCTACTAATCCCATCTCAGTGCAAGTCTAAGTGACACAGCAGTCAAAATGATAGCCAGTGTCGTGTAGACAGGGGCTTAAGTGTGAAAAGATAATTCAATCTTTTTGGTCTATTCAATCTATAGCTTGTGTACACCTAAAACACAGTTGTGCCGCTGCAGCAGCACCACTGTAGTGCTATAGGGTACGTCTACATTACCGGCTGGATCGGCGGGTAGCGATCGGTCTATTGGGGATCGATTTATCACGTCTCGTCTAGACGTGATAAATCGATCCCCGAATGCACTTCCCATCGACTCCGGAACCTCCATCAGGGCGAGAGGCAGAAGCGGAGTCAACGGGGGAACCGCGGCTGTCGATCCCGCGCTGTGAGGACGGGAGGTAAGTCAATCTAAGATATGTTGACTTCAGCTACGCCATTCTCGTAGCTGAAGTTGCGTATCTTAGATTATTTCTCCCCCCTCCCCCCAGTGTAGACTAGGCCTCAGTGTAGACACTACCTACACCAATGGGAGGAGTTCTTCCATCAGCGCAGGAAATCCACTTCCCTGAGAGGTAGTAGCTAGGTCGATGGAAGACTTCTTCCATCAGCTTAGCTCTGTCTATACAGGGTCTTAAGTGAGCTTAACTACCTTGCTCAGGAATGTGGATTTTTCGCACTCCTGACCGGTGTAGTTAAACCGACCTAATTTTCTAGTGTAGACCAGGCCAGAGAGACCACAAGTGGTAGTTTCAACCATGATGGTGGTTTGGGGCCATGGACCCCTTCCACTATAGGAACTGGACTAACCTAATCTATTTCATATGAGTTCCAAACAGCTGTTAGATGATACTGGCTTTTGGTCACTACTGACTTAGGCTGGATTTTGACCACTCAGTTGGAGATGAAATCCCCTAAATCATCCAGTCTCCCTAAATAGTGTATTTATAGAGACAATAATTAGCTTAGTGCTCTGACTCTATCTCCCTTTTCTTTTTCTCTTAAGCTTTTTGATTATTTGCTTTGTCAGTACTGTGTTGAGCCAAGTTCAAGTTCAGGCAGGTGCCTACACATAGTGTGCTGCCAATGCACTTTAATCACGAGGTGTGGTGCCCCTTCTGTCTTAGGCCTGGGCCTCACCAGAATAGATACCTGCCAATTGTGCACAGCTTTGTTGTGAGAGTCTTTCTGAGGTCAACAAACATCCACAAGGGCTAGGCACGAGGATGAGAGTCTGTAACAAAGTGATGTTGTCTTTTGACCTTCAAACATGATATGGAAACCCCAGGTCTCCAGAAGTGACACTAACCCCTTCTATTTATTTGTTCATTTCATGCATTTCATGAAACTTAGCAACATAAGTTGAAAAGTAGGGCATGTGGGAAATTATTTGCTAAGGACCAGTCTGCATAAAGTTATTCTTTAGTGAAGTTTTAAACATGCTGAAAAGTAGAAGGTCAAAGTAGGAGGCAACAGCATCTGCGAAGGTTCTGTCACTGAGAATTTAGGCTTCAGTCTAACAAAACATTTAACGGTGTGCTTAATGTGTAGCACAAGAGCTGTCCAATAGGCATTGGCTTCCAGTGGTTTCTGAAGATCACCCTGACAGTGGTAGTGATTTGATAAGCTGATGTTGGAAGATATGCAAAGTACAAATGTAGTGCAGCCTACCTTGTGACATTTGGTTCTATAAGCACAGCTCTTGAAGAGAACAGGGTTGCATATCTCGGAGTTTGTTGCAGTTTTATGATTGTCTCTTTCCAGAATTTCAGTTTAGGCATGCATGGCTATCGCAACATCACAGGAATTTTACATCCTTTATTCTTGCAGTATTTTCCATAGATTCCAAGGCCAGAAGGGATTATATAGTCTGACCTCCTGTATAACACAGGCCATAGAACTTTCCAAACATAATTCTAGAGCATATATTTTAGAGAAAATCCAATGTGATTTAAAAATGCTCAGTGATAGAGAATCCACCAGGACTGCTGGTAAATTATTTCCATGGTTAATTACTCCTACTGTTGAAAATGTACACCTTATTTCCAGTCTAAATTTGTCTAGCTTCAACTTCCAGTCATTGGATCAAGTTGTACCTTTTTCTGCTAAACTGAAGAGCCCATTATTAAATATTTGCTACTTTATACAAGTGTACTCCTTTTATAAGAATCACATTAGTCCTGGATGATTTGATTCTTATAAGCAGTTGATTCTTACAAGCAGTGTATTTTAGTTAGTTTAGGAATGATTTTGTTCAAGTGGTTTTGATCACTATATGTGGTTGATTCTTATATCAGTGATTCTTATAAATGGAGTGCACTGTATATAACATGGAACAAATGTATTTAGCTCTTCTTCTTCGAGTGATTGCTCATGTGTATTCCACAGTAGGTGTGCGTGCTCGCCACATGCACCTATGCCAGAAGTTTTTCCCCTAGCAGTACCTGTAGGGGGGAGCGCCCCCCATGACCGCCTGGCGCGGTACTTGCATCTGAAGAAGTGAGGTTCTTACCCACGAAAGCTTATGCTCCCAATACTTCTGTTAGTCTCAAAGGTGCCACAGGACCCTCTGTTGCTATTTGCCATTTTGTTGCCCAATCACTTAGTTTTGTGAGATCTTTTTGAAGTTCTTCACTGTCTGCTTTGGACTTAACTATCTTTAGCAGTTTAATATCATCTGCAAACTTTGCCACCTCACTGTTTACCCCTTTCTCCAGATCATTTATGAATAAGTTGAATAGGATTGGTCCGAGGACTGACCCTTGGGGAACACCACTAGTTACCCCTCTCCATTCTGAGAATTTACCATTAATTCCTACCCTTTGTTCCCTGTCTTTTAACCAGTTCTCAATCCATGAAAGGACCTTCCCTTTTATCCCATGGCAGCTTAATTTACATAAGAGCCTTTGTTGAGGGACCTTGTCAAAGGCTTTCTGGAAATCTAAGTACACTGTGTCCACTGGATCCCCCTTGTCCACATGTTTGTTGACCCCTTCAAAGAATTCTAATAGATTAGTAAGACACGATTTCCCTTTACAGAAACCATGTTGACTATTGCTCAACAGTTAATATTTTTCTATGTGTCGGACAATTTTATTCTTAACTATTGTTTCGACTAATTTGCCCGGTACAGACATTAGACTTACCGGTCTGTAATTGCCAGGATCACCTCTAGAGCCCTTTTTAAATATTGGCGTTACATTAGCTAACTTCCAGTTATTGGGTACAGAAGCCGATTTAAAGGACAGGTTACAAACCTTAGTTAACAGTTCCGCAACTTCACATTTGAGTTCTTTCAGAACTCTTGGGTGAATGCCATCTGGTCCCGGTGACTTGTTAATGTTACGTTTATCAATTAATTCCAAAACCTCCTCTCGTGACACTTCAATCCATGACAGTTCCTCAGATTTGTCACCTACAAAAGCCAGCTCAGGTTTGGGAATCTCCCTAACATCCTCAGCCGTAAAGACTGAAGCAAAGAATCCATTTAGTTTCTCTGCAATGACTTTATCATCTTTAAGCGCTCCTTTTGTATCTCGATCATCAAGAGGCCCCACTGGTTGTTTAGCAGGCTTCCTGCTTCTGATGTACTTAAAAAACATTTTGTTAGTACCTTTGGAGTTTTTGGCTAGCCATTCTTCAGACTCCTCTTTGGCTTTTCTTATTACATTCTTGCACTTAATTTGGCAGCGTTTATGCTCCTTTCTATTTGCCTCACTAGGATTTGACTTCCACTTTTTAAAGGAAGTCTTTTTATCTCTCACTGCTTCTTTTACATGGTTATTAATTAAAACTGTGGCATTTGTCAGTGAAAGGAGGCTGAAAACCAGGAGAGGCCGTTACAATTTGAAGAAGGGGTGGGGCATGTCATTTTTTAAAGACTTTTGAAGCATTTGAAAATGTTTGATGAAATAACAGCCAAAAAATTGACTGCTCCCCACTCCCCTCCCCCATCCATGATCTACATAAATTTTTAGATGGGAATATTATTACTGCAAAAAGTTAGGTGAGAATAAGCTTTAGAGTGGAAACCCGGGGCAATCTTAACTATAGAATCATGACCGACGAATGCCAAAGTTCATTCTGTGCTTTGTACTTATCAAAGAATACAAAGTCATAAGATCCTTCTGGCACTTGGGGATGACCACTTCATATGCCAAAAGGAAGGAGAGATTTCTATGTAATTTCTAAGGCAAACCACAGAAAGGCAAGAGTGTCACAGCATAACTGCATGACGGTTTCACAACGTTCCAATTAAACTGTTCTACAGTAAGAAACAATCCTCCCTCTCTGGAGATTAGAAGATGGGGACTAGATGACCTAAGAAAAGGTTTCCTTTTCTTTCTTCGGTAATACAAATGTGCAAATTTCTCACCGCCAGTTTCCATACTTGTGGTGCATGGTCTGAGCTTGTTGAGCCCCAATAAAGCGTTTCACAACATGGATTCCCATCCTAACCTCCGTTTGCAAATGTGCGCTGCAATATCCATGCATGGTGAACTAAAATTCCAGTGGAACCAGAAGCCCCACAACAGCTAGACATTTCCACTCTGTGTGGGTTTATTTCTATCTTGCAAATGTAAATCTTTCTGACCTGTGGCCAATGAAATCCATACACCCCTAAACATTCAGAGCTCAAGTTATCTTGCCATCACTTGTGCAATGAAAATGAAATATTCCTTTTTCAGAAACGGTAAAAGAGTTCACTCTGTAACTCCTTAAATAAACACTTTTCGACTTGGGTTCGCAATCTCATTTTAAGCTACACTATTTCAAATAATTTATTATATATATATTTTAAATTACCATTACAGGTGCCACTAATCTGATTTAGAAATTATTGCCACCTTCACAGTTATCAAACTAGAGGCATCCACAGCTGTGTCTATACATTTCCAGAGTTTTGGATGAAAAGAGGGCAAGATTTATGTTGAAATATCCATGTGACATCCAGTGGTTATTGCAACACATAGCTGATTGTCTCATTTGATTAAAGCCCACTTTGTGTGTGAACATCTAATTCAACTATGAGCACATTGTATTTTTATTAAAAAAAGAGGAAATTGCTATTTCTTTGCATTTTTTATTTATGTTGGCAATGTAAAATGCATACAATGAAAGTGTACTCTCTGTTCATTGAAATATCTATTAAGCAGCCACCTGAAAGATTGTAGATGATGATGCAGGAGTTTCATTTATATACAGATATTTCATGAAGCCTTTTCTCTCTCTCTTTCTCTAATCTGCAGTGTGACAGCGAGAGTGATATTGACGATAAGGTAAGACTGAATTCCCTTTTTCCATATGCTTCACTAGCTTGGAAATTCCCCTACGAGAAAAATAAAAATGAATCTAACAATAACATAATATTTTCCTTTAGCCTTCATGTCAAATTTAGAAATATCAGTAACTTGTATCCGCTTCACAAGATGATAGTCTCAGCCTTTGCCCTAAGCTTAGACATGCAGCCGAGCTTTCTGTTGCTAACACAATACCCCTTCTTGATTAATGTGCCAGGGTTTAGTAGGATGCAAGCCACTGTGTTGGCACTATCTTTTTGTGTTGGAGAAAGACTTCCCTGATGACTCCTCTAGAGCCAATATTTTATTTATAATAACCTTTGAACATGTCAGTTTTGTAATGGGTTTAGAAGATGGACAACTGGTACTGCACTGTCTGTGAGGATAGGTAACTGTCAGGGAGTATTTTGTCATGTTGCATGCATATTTATCACGCAGCAATGATTTTTCTGACCTTTTTGTTTGATACAGATGTTAGACAGTGAGAGGCTATAGGAATATGTTTTGGTATATGTACAGGGACTTCTTGTTTCATCCCCTTGACCTTCATTCTTGTGCTTGACCATCACCTTTGCAATGAAAACAGACAACCCCCACTGGAAGCAGCAACTGCAACATGCTTTTGAACATCAAGCATTTAAAATATTCAGCGTCCCCATAGCCATCTGTTTTAGCAGATATTAGTCTCAGGTTAAGCCTTCATCAAACCTGTTCTATTCTTTGTTTTGCCAGTCCCTTATATCCATGCATGAGAACCAACAACATGCACAGATTCCACTGGGTCAGCATTACAAATGTAAAGGCTGAGTTCTGAAGTTCCATATCCTGTTTGGCAGCACAACTGCCTGTAACCATAGGAAGAAGTGAATTCAAGATGCAGCATTGAAAGCTAATGCTAACTAAATTTTATGAGGGTTGTTTGTTTGTTTTTTGGCATGGGTTTAAAACCAGGAAAATGTCTGCTGTCCTTCATTTTTTCATTGTATTCTTTTAAAAGTCCACTCAAATATCTAATTTTCCCTGAATGAAACAACAGATACATTTTGGCAAAAAATCTTAAACAAAGAGGAATATTTTAATCATGGCTCTTGATTGAAACATACAGTGGACATTTTCAGCAAACATTTTGTTTTTGCAGCATATGTTTCTAAGGCTGTCTTCCACATAAGGATAAATAACAACAGAGGGTGGTTTTTGGCAGAGAAACAGGTTGAATTTACTCCCCCAAAGCTTGGGTACCAAAGGGTTAAAACATTTCTTATACTGCCCAATCAGAGAAAGTAAAGGCAATCATTTAGAAAACAGTTTAAAAGATCTGCCAGTCAAACCTCAGATGAAGTTGTAAGTGACATGTAGTTTTATTATACAGCTATGCTATTAATGATTATCTAAATTACACTGGTAGACCCAGCTAGCCTGAGACTGACGTTTGTTAGATTAGGTTTGACTTCACCTTGTAGTGAAGAAATTGAAATCTGAACAACATTGATTAGCTTTCAGAATGTGGGATCTGAGGTTACCTTTAGAGGAAGCGGCATTGTGTTTGGCTGGTAACTTACTGTCCTTCACAGCAAATGAAAGACCATTGTAGCATCCCATACCATTATTATAGCATTTCATATATATCTGTAATTGGACCATCCAGTCTCATACATGTTCCAACTACCCCCTCCTTTTAGTAAATCCTACCTAATCAAAGTACTTTCTGTACCAAAAAGGGAGAGAGAGCAATTGTCTTTTTTTATCTCTTTTCTCTGATCTGTAAAGACATGAGGCAAGACATCAGTTTCATTAAGTGGGTCTCTGGCATTAAGTAAAGTTGCCTTTTGTGTCCGCAAAGACACGTGCATGTAGCACATAAGTATCAGCACCATTATGGCTGAAGTGGAGGGATTTCAGTCTTTCCAATGGGCCTTATGGTGCAAATGCCCTTCATGTGGAATTCCCACTAAATTCACGGAGCACATGGAGAATCAGGCTCTGTTTACATCTGATGTTATACATAAGTGGACAACTGTTGGGTATAGATCTTAATCCTGCCCTGGCTGATGCAACAAGGAGCTATCAAAATGCTGGCCTGAGTGGCCTCAACAAAGAATTCCTTATTGTAGCCTGAGAGATTACACTGGGGACTTGGGGAGTATTTCTACTCCTCAGAACATTAGCAAAGTATGCCCTCTAATAACATTTCCTGCCCTTTGCAGCCAGTTGTAGGGCTAGACATATGCTCTAGCCCACACACCACACTCTCTAAGGGATAAGCGGTATGGACTCTGCACCTTTCTTAGCATTTTAAAGTGCTACAGAGAGATCCTATCTTGCTGCTTGCTCAGCAAGAAGCTCTCTGTGCCATCTCTATATATAATACATACACACATACCCTTTGAGCGCTAATTAAATGCAGGGCAGCATTTAATAATAAAATACTTTGCGCTTACATAGCATTTTTCATTTGTAGATCTCAAATCACTTCACTAAGGTGGGTTAGTAGCAGCTGCAATCCCATTTTATTGGTGGGGAAATGGGAGGGGGGAGAAATTGTCCACAATTACACAGCGTCCGTGGCATCAGCTGGGAATAAAACTCAAGTCTTCCGACTCCCAGTTCCATATTCTATCCACTGCCTATTGCTTATCCCTTATTTATTTAGCCCATAGATATATAGGTTGTTACAGCACCCAACATTTTAAAAATGCATATGTTAGAGCAACATTTGTAATTTTTCTTCCCTGTATTAGTAGCTATAAGCAGACACTTCATAGTTTTTACTTTTATGCAGTCACATCCAGTACTCTAGAGGGCAGTGGCATAGGGTAATCAAGTTAGAGCACAGTTAATTATAAAGAAGATGAACCAGAACGGAAGAGTGATATTTATAGTTGCATGAGGTGCAGTCTGATGGCAGATTGTGACAGTGCTTCAAATGATGACTCTGCTGATTTTAAAAGCACAGAGACTTCAGGTAGATATACTAATCTGCCCCTTGCACTTTCTGAGGGAGAGTGCTGCGAATTTCCACCAACCGTTGCCTCAAGCTTCTGTTTCACCACAGAACTCTCCAGGGAAGCGAACGGGAAGATACTTTCTTGCACCCACTTTCCATCCTTTCTAAGAACTGTTTTTGGGTTTTTTTTAAATGAAACAATAAACTGAGCTTTTCTACCACTGAGACAAACTAAGAGCTCTGCCAACCATGCATTCCCAGAGACGGTAACATGAAACCCATTACTTCTGCCTTATGTTCACTGAAGGGCATGGATTTGGACTCTGCCATTGTTAGGAGAATTACAGGGTAGTTTGTGGTAGCTGTGGAGAGTATATCACCTTTTTTTTGGGGGGTGTTGCGGGAAGAGGAGGGGAGTTTGTCTGGTAACGGTATTACAGTATGTTCCAAACTGTGCAGTAGCTGCTATGTGAGGCTCATGGTCCATAAACATTGTTACAGAAAATATATACTCCTTTAATAGCAACAACAGCATTAACAGATAGCAATTACCCTTCATTTTCAGGAACTATAAAGTCTCCATTAATTCAAGATTTATGTAGTTATAGCATTTAACACAGGAATAACACCACAGAGAATTGGTTTATACACATGTAATGAGAGAGCTTATGGCATACTTTAGTGAACATTAACATAATAGAGTAATATAAACCATCAACAGTTCCACTTATTGTCTCTTACCTGCTTTAGCATCACTATGAAAAGTGGCTAGCAGCTTGGTAATGTGCTCTGTTAAACGGCGTTCTGCAGAAAGCCAAAAGTCAAGTTGCATAAAACAAGGGAATGAGTAAGCTCTGCTCATTACACCAAAATGTTGTTCTGATTTTTTTTTAATAACAATGTTCACGACCGTGTTTTTTTTTTTTTTTTTTAAAGCCGATTTCTTTCTTTCGAAGTAATTCAGCGTTCATGTTCTTTCATTCTTGGGCTTCTGTCTGCTGTGTGTAAAATTATGGGTTGTCAGTTTAATTGTATGGACCCTGGGTATAAGCAAGCTCTCCAAATCAAGGGTTAGATATCAGGCATTTCTTCATTTAATGTGGTGCTAAATAAGACATAGAAAAAATGACATTGTGTTTCCAAGTTAATTAAATGTTCGCTGTGTGTTTATGCTGCAATTCAGTTTTGTATTCTAGCTCTGGTAGGAGAGCTTCAAGTAAGTAATATCTGAGCTTGAAGTGAAAATTACAAAGAGCATTGGTGGAGTTGCCAAAATGGTGTTTTCACAGTGCTCTTTGCAAAAGCACAGTAAGTTTGCTTCAGGCTCCTTTGTAGCCCATTTGTTAGACCTTATTCACACACCATAATTTAGTTCTTCAAATTCTACTTCACTCTGCTCCTGTTATTTACTGGGCACTGACAATGCGTTCAGCACCTTATAAATATATGACAGCTTACAGTCCTTGCTCCAAATAGTGTACAGTGTCAGCACTGCCCAAAGTCTTCAGATGAACACAGTACATAGAGAGCTAGTACAAGTATGGGTGATGTAAGAGTCTTGCAAAGGTCATTTTTGAAATGCTTCTTGGAGCAAAAATATTCCCAACATGTAATCACAGTCTCTTCAGATAAACCTTTGTGAATATTTTTTTCCCCATTTCCCCCATTAATTTCCACTCTGTCATTGATGTTCAGCATCACTGGACTGAAGGAACACTGGATGGAGAACTCACTTTGTAGCTCATCGGTGCCCCTCCATAATCAGCTTAAAATGTTTAATAGCAAAAGGGATGGGCAATGTAAATACCCATCCAAATCTCTGTCAGTTCCCAGACCCAAACCTAACCCTCTGTTCAGGTTGACTGACTGAGTCTTAAGCTTTCATTCTCCACGCGGGTCTTCCTTTGTCCAATGTCTGATGCATCCTCAGTTCTTTGGCTTCCCATTAAAAATATTCTGGGGCACAAATAACCAGAAAGCTCCAGACTGCAAAGTGCATTTCACACGAGTCCAGGTGAGGCTGTCAGAACTACAGAACCTTATCTCACAAAAACAGAAGTTACAGATGCTGGAGACTTCTTTTTTTTTCTAGCTTCTTGATTACTTTGTCCAGAAATGAGTTCTAGGTGTGTTACGTTCTGTCTACTGGAGCAGCTTAAAGACTAGGAATGCACAAAGAGCTTAGTCATTGCACTCTATTGTATCAGCCCTTGTACTCCGGGGCCTGGACTGGTGCATGGGTCAGTGTTGAAGTCAAGAGGTTACATTTGCCTCTCCTGGATTGAGAATTCATGTGTCACCACTCCCCCGAACCAAAATGCAGGATGAACGTACCTGTTGGCGGGTAGATTCTGCTTGTCAGATGCTGTTTCAACTGCTCCCTTGTGGTTTACAAGATGAGTAAAAAGCTCTTGATAGAATTGCAACAATCATGCACTCTATCAGGGATCATGAATTATTCTGTATTATACTATAAAGAAAATTTAACTTAAAAAGTAAAGAACTTTAATGACATTTCATAATATCCTCACTCTCTTTACCAAACTGCATTTTAGAAACAAGATGTCCTTCTGAACAAATAGATTACGTTGAGCTTCGTAATGCCTGAAAACTCAATTTGAAAGCTTCACTCTTTTTTCTGTGCTTTTAAAGAAGTTTGCTGTACTTTCTCTGTTTTGTTGGGTTTCCTTTAATTTTGTGTGATATTTTTATTATTACCCATGCATCGTGACTCCCCGGTGTATTGACAGTTGCAAAAACATTTGAAAGGGAGAAATGGCTGAATGAAGTTTTTATGAGTTCACTTCTGCTTAAGAATAAGATGATGGGTCTGAGCAGGATGCAGTGTAGGTAAAATTGGTGGTAAACTCAGCATTTGAAGCTCTGCACTGCTTACCAGTGCCCAATGCCAATTTACAGCCATTTGTCATCTGGAAGTTTAAAACCATATTGAGCCAATGATTCAGCTTTACCATACCCCGTGATGTCCCAATCCAATATTTGCATTGCATTGGCTTGAAGTTTGTCAAAAATCATAGCAAATATACACAAAAAACATGGTTCCCAAACCTCACAGACCTACTTAAGGGCTCTGTTTCCCTGGCCTTTCTCACACCTGTGTCGAAATTAGTTGGAGATCTTTGCCTAAATCTTTGGCAGCAGCTGACTTAATTTGTGGTTTACTGCTCCTGACAGTTTATTGGGGAAGCAAAGCGCGCCTTCATTTCCAATAATAAACAGCCCACCCGCCGACACTTTGACAGACTTAATGGTTTTTTATACAAAAATGGACAGACTTAATGTTTCGACTGTAGCGATCATCTGTCCTGATCTCCTTAATGAAATTAGATTAAGTGCACCTGGGAAAATGCTGAGACGGCACATTGCTTTCATCACCTCCTTTAATTTAAAACCAATTTGCGGGGAAAATATTCTCTGAAGCCAAGGGATGCAGAAAGAAAAAAGGAGGGAGGGAGGAAGGGAAGGGGATTTTTAAATCTATCTGGATAGCTGCTGGCAGTTTTAATTCCTTTCCCTGCTGGCAATGTGAAATATTAACAGCCTTAAGAACTGAGAGTTTAAAGACTCACTCACTATCCCTTCTGTCTTTGGTAGGGAGGAAAGAAACAAAACAAAATCTTTACAATCAAGATCACATCCAAGGACAAAGTCATTTGCATTTTAAGGCTTTTAGATTGGGGTGGCTGGGGAAGGAAGGCCTGATGGATTTACAAAGGTTTGCTCACCTTTCCTGCACTTCAAACAGCTGGGATGAATTTCCCTAAAATGTATAATTTCCTCTGATTTTTTAACTGTGGAAATATTCTTTAGCGGTTGCTATATATCTTGGTAATGATTCAGTTGTCCAGGTAAACGGTATTTTGCCAATGTAGCTGTAAAACCAGATGCAATATGTACAATATAAGATGGCAAAAGAGCTGAAAACTATTAGAAACGTTCCTTGGATTCATGCGGATGAGAGACAGAAACATGTCTTTTTAATTAAAAAAAAGTTCCAAAGACTAAGCAGAATCCCTTTTCCATGAAGGATTTTTCTTATTTTCCCACTCTGTCTTCATTGATTGGAAAAGCCCTAAAAATTTGCTGAAGGGCTTTCATAATTGAGCTACAGTGAAAATTAGGCTTTAAAAATGCCTGGGATAGGTTGGAATCTTCCTGTATGAGGAAAAAGATAGATATGTGTTCAATGCTTATAGCTTTTGGCATTTCGATTCCTCTGTAGTATTGTAGGGTCAACAACACAGAGCTGATTTATCCGGTACCTGCCTCAGGTTTCCGTCTTGTTGGATCAGTAGCATTCAGACTATGGGCAAGTAGTTTGCACAGATTTGAATCTTTTCCAATTCATTTTTATTCAGCTTCGTTCTTCCTACAAGATTTTCATCAGCCTCGGTGTCCTGTCAGGATACCCACCACATTCTGTGCCTGTCCAGTATCTGACACAGCCAGTCCCCAAATCAAAGAGCAAAATCCCCTCCCCAAATATCTCAATAGTGAAGGACACGAATGCAAAAAATGTAGGTCTAATCCCTATAGTCTGAGCACAATCACCAAATCTTATATTTTCATTTGCCTGTCAATAGTCAACACTGAGGCCTCCGTCTAAGTAACATTGGAAGGGAATTCCAAGAATATTAAACTTAACATTCAAAATAACAACATCCGTGGGACTTGATTGTGCAAATCTTTATCTGTGCAAGTAGAGCCTGGTTTTCAGAAGTTCTGAACATCCGCAGCTCTAGCTGCTCAGCAGTTCTAAAAATCAGGCCAGTCGTCATTAGTCACTTGACTGGTCCTATTGACCTCAGTGGGACTACTTATGTGAGTAAGACTTTGCGTTAGCAGGCTAATTATTGTCAATGCATCATTCAGGTGATTTAAGTCTTAGTCTTAGATGTGCTGCTCAACAAGAAAGATCAGCCCCAAATGTTCTTGTCCATAAATACTAGTTCAGGGGAAAGGGCCACGTTCGCTTTAAAGATCTTCATTTGTTATTTAATGGAATCAACCTGAGAAGTATTTTTAAAGATAATCAAGCAGGTGTAGCTAGCTGGAATACTATAAATAGAAAAGCAATAGGCTGAAATTGAAAGGGTTCCCATTCCTATATAAACCAGGTTGGTAATATCAATAGATCTAAGTTTAATTTGTAGTGTCTGCAGCTCTCAAAACCTAAGCAATCTCTTAGTTCTGGATATAAATATGCTTTCTGAACTATTTATTTATACTAATTGCTGAAGCCTGCCCTGTGATCTATGATATGCACCACTGCGTATCCTGGACAATCAGACTATGGTTAATACGTGACCATGAGTCTCTTATTCCCTTAGCCTGAACTTTTGTCTGTCCCTCATCGTCCCTCCAATCCCCACGGAACCCAAGTGAAAGGGGCAGGGAAAGGAAACAGAATTGCCTGTTCTTAGGATTCTAGTAGTTATTAATGAGGAAGGCCTATTAGAATGATCATTGAGCTTGCCCCCCTGCGAGGGCAGGTTATAGCCACACAATAGAGGATCCTCCTCCAGCCTTCTTTGAGTCCCTCCACTGGCACCGTCTTTTCCATAAAATGCTAGTTTCTTGTCCTCCTTTTCAGGGCCCCTCCCAGCTCTGCCTCTGCCCACCAATCCCTTTTTGTTCTAATGCACCACCCACACCTCTTCACTCTGACAGCGCCGCCAGCCTGTCTTCCTTTTGATCCTCCTCTCCCACCACTGTCTTCTGATGTTATTGCTAAGACCAAAATTTTGCCGTGATTATTTTTAGTAAAAGTTATGAACAGGATACGGGCAATAAACAAAAATTCATGGAAGCTGTGACCTGTCTGTGACTTTTGCTGCTGCGTCTGCATGGTTTCCCCTGCCACCTTGGTGGCTGGGAGCTGAGAGGTTCCTCCTCCACCCACGGCGGCTGGGAGCTGGTATTTCCTCCTTCAAATCTCTTCTCAAGACCCACTTCTGCCATGAGGGCTACAAAAGATCATAGCTAGGCTGATGTGCATTTGGGGATAGCTGATATTTATTTTAATTTATTCTGTTTTATGGGGCTTCTTTTCTTCCTGTGAGCTCTTCAGAGCAGAGATGATATCCTGCTCTGAGTGTGGAGGCAACTTAGCATGTTCTAGTCACTACTGGAATACAAATAACGCACAGTAATAATAATTTGTGCTTATACAACATTTTCCATCCAGAGATCTCAAAGTGTGCTAAAAGATGAGTAAGCATTATTGTTATCATTTTACAGGTGAAAATGCTGAGGTTCAGAGAAACTAAGTGATTTGCCTGTGGTCATACAATGAACTAGTGGCAGAGTTGGGACTAGAAGCCCAGGTCTCCTGACTCAGTCCCAGGATGTAACCACTTCCTCTACTAGTATTATTATTACACTCTTATTACAAACTGTCTTAGCCAAAACTAATCTTTGGACATTTGCCTTGTATATATTTATTCTCTTTAAGAGTGACAGGCATTCCTTGAAAATTAATTAATTAATTAACTTTAGCTAAACCGGAATACATTTTGGATTTGTTTTGTTTAAACTCATGTTTTTCTTGTTACATTGAAAGTCTTGTTCTTGCTGAGACCTTGAAGCTTATTCTCTTAAATGCTTTAACGTGGTGAGAGTATCAAGATACTGTTCTGATCGCTGTCTCCTTTGAACTCTAACACACAGTGCTAGAAGAGATCATTTGTGCAACTGCAAGAAATTAAAAGGTTGCTCCAGAAGGAGAGCTCATTTGGTAGAAGTGGCAGCTTCTTGTTGCATGTATCTGTATTTAGTCAAAATCATATTACTAGTTCTTCTCAGCCTTTTGAAGTCTCCACGATTCTTTGAAACTCTGGCTTTGTTTCTGCTTCATACATCATTACCATCAGCCATCAACAGTTTAAGTACTCGAAAATCATCTCCAGCTAGGACAGTAGGTGATGATGTACAGTGTAAAGCAGATGGAAGGGCAGTGTGCTTTAAGTGGATGAGTAAAAACTTGTTTTCACCTACCCCTTTTGCCACCCCACCCCACCCCATCTAATATATATGACAGTGGTTCTCAAACTTTTGTACTGGTGACCCCTTTCACATAGCAAGCCTCTGAGTGGGACCCCCCCCCCTTATAAATTAAAAACACTTGAAAATATATTTAACACCATTATAAATGCTGGCTGCAAAGCAGGGTTTGGGATGGAGGCTGACAGCTCCCCCATGTAATAACCTTGAGACCCCCTGAGGGGTCCCGAGCCCCAGTTTGAGAATCCCTGATATATGAGAATGAGGAAGGAAGGGGGAAATACTGTGTGTAAAAGTAAGATATTTATTCTTCATAATGCATATCTTCAGATCACTACACAAACATCGATTCAGCCTTTCAATATCCATGTAATTAGAGGTATGGTTCCCATCCTACAGATGGGGAAATTAAGGTAAAGTGTCTTGCTCCAGTCCGCAAAAGCAATTAGAAATAGAGACAGGAGCTCCTGACTCTCAATCTCCTGCTCCAATCCTTACACTGTGCTGCCTCTTGTATGCTCTACATAACAAGTACATGTATTGCAATGTAAATGAGGAGGGGGAGAGATTTTATTTGTACTGTAAGTTCATTTTGGATGGATGGGCTTTGCTGTAATGCTACCCAAAATTAAATAATTCACTGTAAACCTAAGGGATGATTATCTGGAGTGCTAGTGTCCTGTACATTTAGACATGTGCTGGGAGATAGCCCTTCATTTTGGTCATGCAATCAATCATTATGGATTCTTTTAATATTTACTTGAATACCATACAGCATGAACCCTCCATTCTTGTTTAACATTAGCTTATACACAGCTGAAATGCAATAAAGCATTACCCCGAGTTTCATTTACTCAGATCCAAATTCCCTTAAATAGCAATTTAGTATAGATATTTCTTTCCTATATGTCCTAGAATAATTGTAAATAATTAGCACTACTCCAAGTGGAAAGAGTGAGCATCCTATAACTATATGATAGGCGGAGTGTGCACAAGGCAATTAATGATTGTATCCTAACCCCCAGCTTAAAAAATTTGGGTTTTTCACTAGCTTTCCTGGATGATCTCTCGGAACTGGATCTTTCCACTTCTCTCCTCAGCTGGTCACACTAGAAGTCCATCCTGAAAAACAGCTTTATACAATTCACCTTAGTTTTCACACTTATCAACATTTTATTTAAGCAAAGGGCACTTTCCTTTCCTTGAGCTAGTGACAGTTTTGTCTGCTAAGCAATTACTAATGACTAAAGAGAGATTTATGTAAACCTGAAATCTCTCTGTTCCTCCTCTCTGGCCTTCCTTCACCCTCCCTCCTGAAAGTTGATTTTCAGGAGGCAAACTGCTGGCACTGCAAGCTTTCTCTCTATAACAACAATGTTGTCACCAATAATAGAGAATCGCTAACTGTCAACATTTTATGAAATGGCAGGTGGAAGAAGAAACTGTGTGGTGTGGGGGAGAGAAAAGGATGATGCCTGTAGTGCTGTCTTTCCATACTGAGACATGTGCAAGGAGAGTAGACTGCCTGCTAGCTAGATGAATAGATAGTTATTATAGAGACACTGTGAAGTCAATTAGACCTAAAACTGATCTGTATTAAAAGTTGATTCCTATTAAGAACAGTGCTGCTCTAGCTACAATTGTATTTGCAAATAGTTGTCAAGCACCTGTGGATAGCATGCTTTTAGCACAGTGTCACTGTCCTGTGTGGAAAGGGATGTTTTTAAACCATCTTCCTTGCCCAAAACCTTACCCTATTCATCCTCTTTGCAAATCTTTAGCATTATTTGTAGTATTGTTGATTGTTTTTTCATTGCTGTCAACGTGCTTTGTGCAAGAGGGTGCACAAAGACAGAGACAGTCTTTGCCTAGGTGATCTTACAATTTCTAAACACAGTTCTCACCTGTTTGGTTTGTGTACATAATCTGTGTTATAACCATAATTAAAAATGGTTCCAAACACAGTTATAAACCCTAGTGTGGCAGTTGCTAGGCCTTAATTTCAAGGTTTTCCACAAATGCTGGTTCGCGTTCAAACCAAAACTGTGTAGTGCAGATAAATGACACAGTCTGGATTGGATTGGGCAGGGTAGGACACAGGGCCAAACCCTGATGTCCTTAATTAGACTCTGATTTAGCAATCTGGATTTCCCTATTCAGCAAAGTACTTAAGCACATGCCTAAGTCCAACATGTCTAAATTTAAGAATGTGCTTAAGTGCTATGCTGAAACTAAATGGATTTAAAAAGACAGTTAAATGCTTTGCTAAACTGGGGCCTTCGTTCTTACTCAGCTGAAACTTCACTGCATGCACAAATTTGTTTAGAGTAAGGTGCATAGCACGTCCAACACTTTGGTGTGGTTAGCTTTCTTAAATTCCTCTATTCTGCAATCCGCCATTATGGCTGGGTGACCACGTTTTCAAAAGGCAAAAGCGGAACACATGCAGGTGCCCCTACTCCACCCTTCCTCTTCCCCCCAGCCCCTGCTCCTCCTCTTCCCCCCCCCCGGCCCTGCCCCCGGCCAGGCCGGAAGCCAGAGCCAGGCCGTGGTAAGAACCGCCCAGGTAGCCTGGGCCACTGTGGGTCGCCCTGGACCCTCCAACTGCTGTGGGCAGGTGACCGTGGGACCCAAGAGCTGCCCCCGTCCCCCCAGGGCATGCCGCCCAGGGCAGATGGAGGTTCCAGGGCTAGGCAACTCTTACCCCGGCTCTGGCCTGGCCAAGGGGCAGGGCCTAGGGGGAAGAGGAAGAGCAGGGGCAGGGCCTCATGGTGTTGGGGCGGGGGAGCTCCTGAAGTCCACCTCAGTCCTGACCCCCCCCCCCCCCACACACACACACTGGGAAGAGGCTGGTGCTGCCCCTGAGCCTTGGGCAGCGTGGACTGGCACCACAGGGAATCTGGGACAAATGCTGTCCCGTAGTCATTCAGCCCAGGATTGGGACTTGAACTTTGCATTTCGGGACAGTCCCAACCCAATTCAGGACCGGTGGTGACCCTTGTTATGGGCCTGCTCAGCCCTTGTAACTCAAGCAAAGCTCCTATTCATTTTGCCTACCCAAAGAGTAGGCATTCTTGGGGAAAACAACCTTGCCTGAAGATCCCAGAAGAATCAAGTGATAAAGGAGGTCAAGTTTGATGCCTAATGCAATAGACAATGTCCTTTTAAACATTATGCTCATGTTACCCTTTGTGAACTGAACTCCACAGTTCCTCTAAGAGTAACAGCGTTGATTGAATCTGGTGGGTTATAAAGCATTTCTGGTCCTCTCTGAGCCATATTCCAGAGCACAAACTTGGAGAAGCCAAGAAAAATGCTGGCCTAAGTTTGGAGAGAGTTTTGTTTGGAGGCTTAAAAGCCTATATTTGTTCTACAGACCTCCCCCCCCCTTTTCCCCCCAAGATCACAGTTAGCCTAAGTTTTATGGAAAAGCAAGTCAGCCAGAATGCAGGGATCAGAAACAGTTGCTGACCAGATCTTGATTTATTTGACAGTTTCAGTAATAAAATAATTATTTGTCTAACTCTTCCTGATTAGTCTGAAGAGTCCTGCCAACCTTAAGAGGCTTGACTAGTCAGGAAACCACTGGCATTTTGGCTGCTTTTTTGGTAGGGCTGCAATATTATTTGCAATAATTTTTCATTTATTAAGTTTGGCATTTCAAAATAACTCACTGACGTGATGTGAACATTTTCCACACCAGCTATAAATCTGTTACGGAGAAATTTACAAAAACAAAATGACTCCATATTGCTTGCAGATGTATTCTGTAAAAATAATTGTTTTTCACTGGATTTTAATGTTTCTGAGCCTTTGTAAACATAATGCCTAAGTGCTTTTATTCAATAAATGTGACCCATTCAGTAATTGCTTGCACATTGCAATCCGGTAAATAAGGAGCAGATTTTGACCAAAATCTGTGAAGCATTTAAGTTGCTTAGGTCACAGCCCTAGGGGAGAGACGGTGAGAAACTTGTGTTTTCAGACATAGAGGACTGTGGCTTCAGGACCCAAGACAAATAAGCCATTTCTCTTTAATTAGTGGATTCTTGCTTTTAGGCAAGGTTTTCTTTTTTCTTAGTTCAGTAAGGCTGGGAATTTCAAAGGAGGCAAAGGATGTTAGGCATCCAGTCCTGTTGACATTTTGTGGGATTTGGGGTACCTAACTCCCACAGGTTCCTTTTAAAATCCAAGCAATAAAAGGTTGTCTTCACGTCTTTTTGTGGAGTGTTCTTCAGATAGGAAACACCATAAAGGAGAGAGTAAAATAAATGTGTGTCTGCGTGTGCACACATGCATAGGACAAAAAGGTGTCTGTTCCAGCTAAGTATACCTTTCATTTTTATATTTTTGTTTTTGTTTTAACAGCACTAGAGCCCTCAACGAAGCAAAAAGGATGGTTTGAATAAGCATCTTGTAGCCGTAAGCTTGGGAAAAATGTCAGTTTAAAAAAAAAAAAAAAAAAAGGCCACAAATAATTAGATATTGCATGCTATGCAAGAAAATGACCTTACAAAGCAAAAATATTCCAGAAATAAAATTCAAGGAAAAACAAAACCAAACAAAAACCACATGGACTGTAATTCCTGCATGAGATTTGTTTGGTACAGTCCTAAATGGAAGGCTGTTCAATCAAACAGTTTGCAGATAGCGTTGATGAGCTCTTATCACGGTTTATGGAAATTGGTAATATGAGAGATATTTCCCCCACCACCGTTGGGGGTGGTACCCCAGAGCCTTCTTGCAAGGTGCTGAGTCTCCTCACTTCCAGTGGAAGCTAAGCAAATAGGACTTGAGGGAACCCAGTAGTATCTCATAGGATCAGGCCCCATGAGAGTGAAGGTGCTGAGTTTCATTGGAAGGTGATATCTGCCATTCTCCAGACACACCTATCAAAAGACAATGGGTGAAATCCTGGCCTGTTGACGTCAATTGCCACATTCTCACCAACTTCAGTGGGGCCAAGTGTTCATCCGGTGTCACCAAGAACATGCCACATCTCCCATCCCCCACCCCGGTGCCCTCCTCTGCCGCAGGCATCATTTAACATGAAAGAATGTGAAGTCTTCCTTTATATGCCAGTGAACACAGATCTGGAGAAAGTATATTGCCGTCTTGTATTGCCAGTCAGACACGGTGATCCTGTCCTAGTTGGAAAGCTATCAGGAGTAAGCTGGTACAAGAAACATTAACTTTGTGTCAAGTATCAGAGGGGTAGCCGTGTTAGTCTGGATCTGTAAAAAGCGAGAAAGAGTTCTGTGGCACCTAGACTAACAGACGTATTAGAGCATAAGCTTTCGTGGGTGAATACCCACTTCATCAGACGCAACAACATCTTGTACCAGCTTACTCTTGATAGCTTTCCAACTAGGACGGGATCACTGTGTCTGACTCTTTCTCGCCGTTAACTTTGTGTATCAATCCTTGACCCTGTGCTGCTATTAAAAAAAAAAAAAAAAAAAAAACAGTGTGTGACAACAGCCCTCTTAGTCATCAAAGACCATCCCAAATTAACCCAACCTGTCTGTGACTAATTTCTTCCCTCCCTTCACCCCCAGAACTAAAACCCTCAAGATACCCCCACAAAGCTTTGCAGCTGTTTTTGCATGTAATTAAATCATCCTAGGTAATCCTGTCTGGTGGCCTTCAGTACACAAATGGGGAAATTGAAGTGAACCCATTGGCCTGATTTGATTTCTGGGATTCCTGTGCAGATTAGCTGTTTCAGAAAGGCAGCTGTAATGTTTCCAACTCTGTCTTCTGGGGTATGGCTTCTGATGGCAAAAACAATTAAATAGATGTTGCGTTTCCAACTCTCAGGAAACCACAGGAAAGGGTCATTCTGCACAGCAGCTACCCTCTTATTGGAAAGGTTGGAGATGATGCATGGAGGAAGCTTCCTGGAATAACTTTGTGATCTGAACTTGCACGGCAAGTGCTTGGAGAAGGGCTGGGGCTTGCGCTATGCAGTGATGTAGAAGACCCTATAGACGGTGATGAAATCAAGCATGGATGCAGCGGGGATAGCTTTGGCTCATCTAGCATGCAGCAGTCAGAGCTCTTCCATGGGCAGAACTCTGTTGATATCTACTTTATGTTTAGAAGGTGGGGATAAGACATTAGAAAGAAGCAGAGAAGTGAAAGAAGCTAGGGTGTTAAAACTAGAAATAAAGCAAGGGGCAGCCATATAATCTTATTTGCTATCGAATGTGGGAAAATGAGTGCAAAACAGGACTGACTTGCATCAGAAGCATGACCAGAACTCAGTGTAAGTAGCACAAGCGCTATGGGATTTCCTTTAACTGCTGCAAGTAAAAAAAAAAAAATTAACTAATGAAGCTAGTGTAGTATCTTTTTCACCAATGTTACAGAATTGATCCTATGTCCATTTGCAATAGACTCTGATCTTGCTGTGGATATGCATTTCTCACTTGTACTGTGGAATTTGCATATAATCTGGCTTCAAGGAAGTAGAATAATTTGCATGCATTATCTGAGACATTTATATAGTGCTAGAAATGCACATAGTGCTTTGCAAAGCATAGACAAACAGAATCTCCATTCCAAAAAGCTTACAGTCTAACACATATCTTACAAGCTAACATAATAGGGCTGGAAAGTTGAGATGCCAATTTGCCTAATATGGAAAATCTTGGCTGTTGGTACAAGACTGTAATTTTGAGTTTGGAGTATTTGGCTGTCATTTCCCGTTGCATCTAGAAATTCCCTTCTGTTACTGGTTCATTTTTTAAATGTGGTACCAACTTCTGCTTTTAAATCTAAACACAAATCTGTTTAGTATGATCGGTCTTTCTCTTAAACACTGAAGATGTTGGGCTTGCTCATTTTTGTAAAAGATTTAGGGTTATAATGCATGGCATGAAAAGCACCTTAGAAGAGAAAATGAGGGTTATTTAGTACTGATTCTTGAATATCAGGAACTGTACAAGAGCCTATGGAGGCTATAGCATTTTTCTATGGAGTGAAATGGAAGGTTTTGTGTAGCCCTGCGGTGTGGGTGGGATTTGTTTTTTGGGTGGGTAGGTTGCCGTGCATTATCCAACCGCTAAGTCAGTGAGACCAGTGTGAAAAACAGGGACATACCAAAGACATTTTCTCTCACAGGATAATCCCTCTAGGGTAGGGTTGCCATACGTCCTCTTTTTCCCCGGACATGTCCGGCTTTTCGGCAGTCAAACCCCCGTCCGGGGGGGAATTGCCAAAAAGCCGAACATGTCTGGGAAAATAGAGGCTCTGCTCCTCCCCGACTCTTCGGCTCT